>NC_042619.1:325261345-325486345 GCF_901001135.1 Rhinatrema bivittatum
ACAACTATTCAGAATATAATAAATGTTCATTTTTTGGTTCAACAATATATGTGAATTCTTCTTCATGGAAAAATAAGACATCCCCTGAAAATAAGGCCTAGTGCATCTTTGGTAGCAAAAATTAATATAAGACACTGTCTTATTTTCGGGGAAACACGGTATAAAAAAAAAGATCTGTTTTGCATGTTACTTTTTCCTTTGCAGTAGACAGAGAGGCAGTTTTTAGAGCTTATATGCGTAATCGAATGGCTAGTTTTCATGGAGACAGAATCTGGATCTATCCAGACACAAGTTGACACAAGTTAAGAGGAAAAAATTGTTAGGTTTGAGGTCAGAGACAGAAGAAAAAGGTGGGAAGATGCTGCTGCGATTCCCTTGCAAATGCGAGGTTACTTACCAGCAGCAGAAATACATCTTTTTTGAAACATCGCAGCTCCGCAGGTTTTTGGACTCAATTACCCAAGAGAACGTAGCTGTAGAATCAGTAGCAGTAGTAAATAATACCAGTTGAACTCAATATTTCAATTGTAGTACTTAAGGGGGGGGGGGGGGGTTAATTCCCCTTAGAATTTCCTTTAGTTTTTGCTCCTTTTTCGTCTGCTTTCATGAGTTATTACAATTGGTTTTTTTTTTTTTTCCTTTATGAATATGAGATGTAATGATGATGGTAAGAAATATATTTACTGTAGAAATTTGAATTCCTTGTCATCTATATTCAAAATTTTGTCATGTTGAAAAAGCAAAATTAAAAAAAAAAATAAAAAAAATTGTGCGTTGAGTAAAAAAGAACTTTCTCCGATTAGTTTTAAATGTGCCCCATGCTAACTTCATGGAGTGCACCCAGTCTTTATACTATCCGAAAGAGTAAATAACCGATTCACATTTACCCGCTTGTGATTTAACTACTCTGAACAATTTTGTGTCATCTGCAAATTTGATTATCTCACTCGTCGTATTTCTTTCCAGATCATTTATAAATATATTGAAAAGTAAGGGTCCCAGTACAGATCCCTGAGGCACTCCACTGTCCACTCCATTCCACTGAGAAAATTGCCCATTTAATCCTACTCTCTGTTTCCTGTCTTTTAGCCAGTTTGCAATCCACGAAAGGACATCGCCACCTATCCCATGACTTTTTACTTTTTCTAGAAGCCTCTCATGAGGAACTTTGTCAAATGCCTTCTGAAAATCCAAGTATACTATATCTACCGGTTCACCTTTATCCACATGTTTATTAACTCCTTCAAATAAGTGAAGCAGATTTGTGAGGCAAGACTTGCCCTGGGTAAAGCCATGCTGACTTTGTCCCATTAAACCATATCTTTCTATATGTTCTGTGATTTTGATGTTTAGAACACTTTCCACTATTTTTCCTGGCACTGAAGTCAGGCTAACCGGTCTGTAGTTTCCCGGATTGCCCCTGGAGCCCTTTTTAAATATTGGGGTTACATTTGCTATCCTCCAGTCTTCAGGTACAATGGATGATTTTAATGATGTTACAAATTTTTACTAATAGGTCTGAAATTTCATTTTTTAGTTCCTTCAGAACTCTGGGGTGTATACCATCCGGTCCAGGTGATTTACTACTCTTCAGTTTGTCAATCAGGCCTACCACATCTTCTAGGTTCACCGTGATTTGATTCAGTCCATCTGAATCATTACCCATGAAAACCTTCTCCATTACGGGTACCTCCCCAACATCCTCTTCAGTAAACACCGAAGCAAAGAAATCATTTAATCTTTCCGCGATGGCCTTATCTTCTCTAAGTGCCCCTTTAACCCCTCGATCATCTAACGGTCCAACTGACTCCCTCACAGGCTTTCTGCTTCGGATATATTTTTAAAAGTTTTTACTGTGAGTTTTTGCCTCTACAGCCAACTTCTTTTCAAATTCTCTCTTAGCCTGTCTTATCAATATCTTACATTTAACTTGCCAATGTTTATGCTTTATCCTATTTTCTTCTGTTGGATCCTTCTTCCAATTTTTGAATGAAGATCTTTTGGCTAAAATAGATTCTTTCACCTCCCCTTTTAACCATGCAGGTAATAGTTTTGCCTTCTTTCCACCTTTCTTAATGTGTGGAATACATCTGGACTGTGCTTCTAGAATGGTATTTTTTAACAATGACCACGCCTCTTGGACATTTTTTACTTTTGTAGCTGCTCCTTTCAGTTTTTTTCGAACAATTTTTCTCATTTTATCAAAGTTTCCCTTTTGAAAGTTTAGCACGAGAGCCTTGGATTTGCACACTGTTCCTTTTCCAGTCATTAAATCAAATTTGATCATATTATGATCACTATTGCCAAGCGGCCCCACCACCGTTACCTCTCTCACCAAGTCCTGTGCTCCACTGAGAATTAGATCTAAAATTGCTCCCTCTCTCGTCGGTTCCTGAACCAATTGCTCCATAAAGCTATCATTTATTCCATCCAGGAACGTTATCTCTCTAGCGTGACATTATTGGTGGCCTAGCATGGTTAATGACTCCCGCAGTTATGTGGACTCCTGCCCCATCTGTGCACAGCAAAAACCCCCGACTGGCCATCCATGGGGACTCCTCCAACCTGTTCCGGCTACTGATTTCATCGTCGATCTGCCCCCATCAAAGGGCAGCATATTCATTTGGGTTATTATTAACCGCTTTTCAAAAATGGCCCATTTTGTTCCACTACATAGTCTTCCCTCGGCTGCTGAACTGGCAAAACCTTTCCTAAACAATGTATTCCGCCTACATTGGTTACCCAGAGAGATCGTTTCTGTTCATGGCCTGCAATTTGCTGCCAAGTACTGGAAGTCCTTTTGTAAAAAGTTTGAAATTACCCTGAATCTGACGTCGACCTACCACCCTCAAGCGAATGGCCAAGCAGAGAGGAAAAACTGCTCCCTGAAAACATTCCTAAGATCCTACGATAATGATCAGCAGGATAACTGGGCCGACCTCTTGCCATGGGCCGAGTTAGCCCACAATACCCACGTCACCTCTGCCACTGACGTCTCACCTTCTCAGTAGTATTCGGTCACCAGCCATGCCTGCCTCTACCAGTGCCTCTTTCCGTGCCCTCACCTGCAGTCCAGTTCAAGGCACAGATGATTTGCTGTCTTTGGAATCAGGTCAAGCAGAGACTGGATCAGGCTGCTGAGAGAGCCAAACGCTTCGCGGACGTTCATCGTTGCACCGCATCCCTGTTCCGGCCTGGCCAGAAAGTCTGGCTGAGCACTAAACACATCAGACTACGACTTCCTTCACAACGATTGACTCCCAGATTAATCAGACCATTTCCGATCATCCGACGCATAGGTGTGGTTACCTACCAGCTACAACTTCCTGCCTCCATGGAAATCCACAACACATTCTATGTGTCCCTATTGAAGCTATTCGTCTTTTCCTGGCCTTCTCGAAGACCCCCTGAGCCTACACAATTTGCTGCTGAACCCAAGGACATCCTCCAAATAAAAGAGGTCCTGGATGTCCGGCGTCATAGAGGCCATTGGGAGTACATCCTATTGTGGGAGGGCTTCAGGCCAGAGGAGAACTCCTGGGAGCCCTCCCACCACATTAACGACCTGCTCGCTGAGTTCCACGGGACCCATCCTGAGAAGCCCAGGCCAGTAAGGGGGAGGCCTAGAAGGGGGGTACTGTTGCGCTTCCCGGCCACACTGGTGCCCTGACCGGGTCTGTTAACCTGGCGTGCCCATCTACCAGCTCCTCTCTCAATCCCAGTGCTGCTCGTCCGTGGCATCTACAAGCATCCCCAGGCCCATCGGGGCCTTCCACCTTGCAGCGCTCCTCGAGCCGGGGCTCGGCATTGGCCCCGCCCCCTAGCGCATGTGCACGGAGCTCTATCAACTTTAAAGGGCCAAGTGCGGGAAACTCATGGGCGGCACCAGATTCTGATGTCACCTGAGCCTTGTATAAATAGCAGGGCTGAGCCACTAGCTCTTTGCCTTGGCAATCGGGTCATACACTCCTGTGTTTCTAGTTTCCAGTGTCTCCTGTTCCAGCATCTTCTGTTCCTTCATCTCTCCATTCCTGGTAGTACCCTTTGGACTGATATCATGGTACTGACCTTTGCTTGCTCCTGACCTCATCTGACTGCTGCCTGGAACTGACCTCTGCCTGTCTTCCAACTACGTCTGACCGCTGCCTGGAACTTGTCCTTTGCCTGACCTGACTACTCCCGGACTGACTACAGGTACTGACCCCTGCTTCGGCTGACCATTCTGGACTGATACTCTGGCCTTGATCCTCGCTATCCACTCGAACACTATTCTGGCCTCCTGCGATCTCTGGACATTCTTGCTTGGACATTGACCGCACACCCTTGTTCGTGGTGGGCACTCCCCTGCGCTTCCTCTCTAGGAGACCCTGCGAGGCCCACCTAAGACCAGGCGGCCCGGGTACGCAAGGGCTCAACCTGCGGAAACCCCAGGTTGCTATTGGCGAAGCTCCAGCTACCCTCTGTCTCCTCCTGTGCTCCACCTCCTGGTGGCTGGTGATCTCTGGGTCCAACCAGAGGGCCGTACCAATCCTGCACCAGGTCAAGGGTCCACCTCCAGAACAACAGTGTGGCCTGTAGCCACACTTTAGGAACAGGTAATTTGCTGAAGAGAAAAGAGTTTTAAAAAATTTGATCAATAATTAATAATGTTTTAATTAAATGGCACAGAGACAAAAGGGAAAACCTTAACAATCCCCTGCCCTTATCAGAGCTTTGGTAACTGTCATCATAGGAGGAATCAAGAGACATGGTCAGAGTTACACACAGATGTTAATTTTAAGCATGGCTTGAAAAGATTCACAGAGAGGCCCATTTTGGGACTATTTTTATGGATGGGTAGCAATCCAGCTGTATTTCAGAGGAAGGAGAGGGGGGCCTAATGCCCTATTACCTAATTCCATAAGGGATTCTATGTAAGTTGGAACCTGACATCTTGTTCACATAAAATGAAAATGTATATGGCATACCTGGGATACCCTGATTGCATACTGGAAACAGTCCAAAGAAATGGGTCAGCTAGGAGGGGAAGATGGTAGGAATTTGATGACTAACATGTGGGGGGTAATTTTCAAAAGGAGTTATGCACATAAATGTAACTACTAATGTAGCAATTTTCAAAAGCCCAGTTACTCAAGTAAAGTGCATTTACATGGACTTCCGGGATGACGTCAACGGGGTCGGCAGGATAAGCAATGAGCTCAGGGCCCCTTCCCCCCCATCGGCCGTCATACCCCCATTAAAAATTTTTGGCTAATTCGTTTTTTGATGGGAGGATGAAGAGGACATTTGGGGCAACCATTTCGTCGCAGTTTGTGGCAAAACGAGCACTCTGAGGCCGGTAAGGCGCCAAAGAGCAGCACAATTCTCCCCGTAGCGTTAGTGAGCCAGATCTGGCCCTCCTCTTTTTAATCGGGCGCCATCCTCTTTGCCTCCTTTTTCATCTGCCCTCGGGTTCCTGATACACGTTCCAGAGCAATGTTTGAAAGCCTAGCGGTTATGATGGCGTGCCGCACTATATTGACTCTCTGGACCGATCCCTTGGCGCAACCTTCCATTGATGTGTGGTTTGGCAGGATGGCCTCTCTACTACAGATGGAATATATGGACTTCCGCTCAGGCAAGAGAAAACCGGACAAGATATATAGTGCTTGTGGAATGCATGTTATGCCCTGTTTCCTCTTGCTCTGCAAACTGAGCTCAGTAACACTGGCTAAAAGTCCATATGGTCTTAAATGAGGTTCCGAGGGGGGGGAAAGGGAGGTTTGTATGTGATATGCATGAGGTGTGAATGAGGCTGCTTTGGAGTTGGTTCTGCGGGGAGGGGGTGGTAGGGCCAGGATTGGATGGAGGGGATAAAAAAGAAAAACCCGGGAATACGTTTTCAGTGGGATCAGTTGTTGGACCGAACATTTCTGTATTGTACGCCGTTTTCTGTATTGCATATGCTATTGTTATCCCATGTGTATGTAACTTCTTCCGTTTAATAAAAATTATTTTGATAAAAAGTGCATTTACATGAGTAAATCCTATGGACAAGTCAATGGCATATATTGTTGCAATTTTCAAAAGTCATTTACTTGAATAAACCCCAGTTTTACTTCATTAAATGCTTTTTTAAAATCAGGCCTTCAGTGATGATGATGATGATGATGGAGAAAGCTGGTTCAAAGCTTGTTTTGGGTAGAGCCTGGGAGCAGCAGCAGCATATGGTGTCCATGGGAGTTTGTGTGTGTGTGTGTGGGGGGGGGGGACGGACTGCATGAAAGCCCTTAGTGAGGCACGGGGGGGGGGGGGGGGGGGAGAGAAGGGGAAGGTTCCAGAAAAGAGAGGCAGAGTATCGAAGATCAAACAAAGAGGGTGCATATGTATAGATGGAGTGCAACAGAACTGGGATTCAAGCAGGGAGAAGGGAAGGAGAGTATTGAGGATACTAAGAATCAAGGGGATAGCAAGAGGAGGCTGATTACATATGTCTGGATGCAGATGGGAGGAGGCGAGGGAAAGGACTAAGGATGAAACTGGAATTTGTAGTGCTGATTAAACCTTTATCAAACTGGAGAGGAAGTAATATTGATACTATTTTACTTAAACTGGAACAAGAATACATTTTAAAATATAATGGGGCAAATTTTAAAAGGGTTACGCATGTAATCTACACGCGTAACCTTTTATAACCCCTCCTGCGCGCGCCGAGCCTATTTTGCATAGGCTCGGCGACACGTGCAAGCCCTGGGATGCACGTATGTCCCGGGTCTTGAAAAATGGGTGTGGCGGGGCTGGGGAGGGGCGGGGATTGGGCATGGCCAGAGGCATAAATAATAAAACAAAGGTGGGGTGGGAGATTTAGATAGGGCTGGGGGGGGGTGGGCTAGATAGGGGAAGGGAGGGGAAGGTGGGGGGAGGGAGAAGGAAAGTTCCCACCAAGGCCGCGCTGATTTCGGAGCGGCCTTGGAGGGAATGGGGAAAGCCATCGGGGCTCCCCTAGGCCTCGGCACGCGCAAGGTGCACAAGTGTGCACCCCCTTGCGCACGCCGACCCCGGATTTTATAACATGCGCGCGGCTGCGCGCGCATGTTATAAAATCAGGCGTAGATTTGTGAGCGCCGGGTTGCGCACACAAATCTACACCCATGCGTAGGTTACAAAATCTGGCCCAATATGTACCATCCATCAGGGTTGAATCAGGAGATAATTATAGTTTTTTATAATGTAGTTTTTTTTTTATAGTGGTTTTTAATTTAGCTATTTGTTTATTTTTATGTATATCTAAAAATAATTTTAATTTATATTTTTATTTTTTATATTTTATTTTCTTAATTGTTTTTTTCTTTTTTCTTTTTGCAATTAGTCCATAGTATGAGTGCTCAAGTTACTCTATTGATAGTAGTCCACACTGTTTTAGATCTTTTCTAAGTAAATTATATAAGAGATCTAAATGCTACATTCCATGCAGCCACATCAATAGCGCAGACAACCACAGTAACTCCTCTTTGATGTCAATCAGAAGTGCTGATAGGGGAGTACTTAAACACTTCTGATGATCAGTGCAGTCTTACTAATAGCTAACAATGGTGGAGTAGATTGCTAATCTGCTTTGGATACCTTAGAAATCCTTGTCCTCTCTTTCAGGTCGATCCAGTAAACTGTGCTCCGTCGGAGCGCACTGTCACCCTGCTCTGGACGCGTGTTTTCCCTTACCCCTTATTCAGTAAGGGGAGGAAAACACGCGGCCCACCCGCGGCACCTAATAGCGCCCTCAACATGCAAATGCATGTTGATGCCCTATTAGGTATTCCCGAGCGATCCAGTAAGTAAAATGTGCAGCCAAGCCGCACATTTTACTCTAAGAAATTAGCGCCGCCCAAAGGTCGGCACTAATTTCTTCCAGCGCCAGGGAAGTGCACAGAAAAGCAGTAAAAACTGCTTTTCTGTGCACCCTCCGACTTAATATCATAGCGATATTAAGTCGGAGGTCCCCAAAAGTAAAAAAAAGTAAAAAAAAAAAAAATAAATTTTGAATTCGGCCCGCGGCTGTCGGGCCGAAAACCGGACGCTCAATTTTGCCGGCGTCCGGTTTCCGAGCCCGTGGCTGTCAGCGGGCTCGAGAACCGACGCCGGCAAAATTGAGCGTCGGCTGTCAAACCCGCTGACAGCCGCCGCTCCAGGCCAAAAGGAGGCGCTAGGGACGCGCTAGTGTCCCTAGCGCCTCCTTTTCCTCGTTTGCACCGCGTCGCCTAATTTAAATACTGGATTGCTCGCACCGGCGAGGGGCCGGTGCGCGCGCCGGGAGAGCGGGCGTTAGTCCGCTCTCCCACGGACTTTGCTGGATCGGGCTGATTGTAAGGCTAATGGTAATCAAATTAAACTTGTGGGGAACCTCAGTGAACAATATCTAGCTATAATTAGTTTTTGCACTCATATACCATCTGATTCTTTAAAAGTTTCTTCCCTACTCATTCCCTTTTCTTCCCCATCGACCTGGATCCACCCCCCCCCCCCCAACATCGCCCCTCATTTCCACCCACCCCCATACCCCCCTATCCCTCCTCCTCACCACTGCCTCCCATTATTTTAAGTTTAGTTCTGTGTTGGAACTGAGTTATTGATCCATAGCATTGGTAACCACAGCACTTTCTCTTAAATTGGAAGCACTGACACAGGAGTATTTCTAAACTGTCCATTTTCAACTCACTCTTATTAATGGTGGATAAGATAAAATTTCTAAAGACAATATTATCCATTTTGCATAAAAAATCGAAGCCCTACTTAGGAATGAGCAGCCAAATGAGATTATAGAAATGCTTTCTGCGAATGGCAATCACTTCATAATAAACTCGCCAGAACTATGTAATTGGTATTTTTTATCTTTTGCACTCATACACCACACCTTAATTGAAACTTCCCTGTTCCCCTCACCCCTTTCCCTCTCCCCCCCCCCCATATTGTCCCTCCCTCTCCCCCTCTCCCTTCCCTTTCTCCCCCTTCCCATCTGCTCCCCTTCCCCTTCCTCCCTCTCACACCCCCAGCTGCCCTCTGCCTCCTGTTCTTTTGCTTTGCATAAAATTATATACTGGTTATATATAAAAATATTATTATAAAAATCTGCGATATGTTTATTTAGATAAAAAATATTGTGGCTTCATACTGACTGTCATGCTATACTGATCATTACAATTATTTTATGTTCAGCTTAGTATTTGAACTGAAATACTGATGTACTCAATGTACGGTTGAAGTTAAATCCGCCCTGATTCCAGTGAGTAGAATACATATGTACTCGACCATGCATACACATTTCACAAATTTTATAATTTTACATTTTATAATTTGATACTTTGTTTATCCATCTATGTAGGCTGCTTCACCTTCGTGATTAATTAATTAATTAATTCCACTTGAACACACATAGCAATTTGACTTAGAATTAAACCGTTGAGGTATACTGCACAGAACGTGGCTAGTTATTATTTTATTTATTTAAAATGATCTTCCTGCCTGAGCATTCTACCCCAAAGCTTTAAGACTGAAGCAATTTGTTAACTGATATTTTTGTATCTATTATTTTTTCCTTATATTAGTTCAGCACGATCTTCCATAATTACTTCTTGGAAAATCACACATAACATTATCTACCCGAAAGGCACGATATCTGTTCCTCCTCTCCAGTTCTTTGTTTTGCTTGTTTCTCTGTTTTTGTTTGGTTTTTATTTTCTGTATATTTTATATTGGCTCCCATGTACTTTATATTGATATCTATGTACTTATATGCATTAACTGTTTTTATTTATAACTATTTTTATTATTTAGAATTTTCAGTGAACATTTGTTTAATTAAATGTACTTATTTTCTTTTACCTATATTTCCTTATATATGCCCTGTGGATTATATGTTTTATTATTTATACTAATTCTTATGTTTTTATCATTTCTTTTTTTATTTATACATACTTACCTTAATGTTTGGTTATTTTGTAGCCCCTGAAGCAGCATTGTGCAAAATTCAGCGGGAGTTGGGCTCTTTTATCAAGATAATTATATGAATAAATAATCCCTACCTAAGGCACCTGGAATTTCTTGCTTTATCTTTGCCTTCTGGCTTTGACAGACCACCTTACGGTTTGTTTTGTGGGAGTATCTATTCAGATCACCCGGCCAGTATTTAATATTATACATCAGGCCCGTAGCAAAAAGATCCCAGGTTTGATAATTTCCCTAGATGCCGAGAAGGCCTTTGATAGGGTGTCCTGGCCCTTTATGTTTACCACTCTAAGAGAAATAGGGCACCCAGACACATTTATAGCCTGGATCTCAGCCATGCATGAGAATCCCGGGGCATGTTTGCTTATTAATGGGAATTTAACCCTGTTCTCTCCTATTCAATGTGGGACCTGTCAGGGGTGTCTGCTTTCCCCTTTATTATTTGATATAGACATCGAGCCCTTAGCTGCAACCATCAGATCTCATCCTGATATTCGGGGCATCCACATAGGAGGTAGGGAACATAAACTGGCACTATATGCAGATGATTTATAACTGCTATTGACTGACACTGCTGAAGGAGTTCAATTTCGTGAACCTCTGAAGACTGAACAACTGAAAAGCCTCTCGTCTAACCACGCCAGCAGTGAAACGCACAGCCATTTTTAATGCACTAATATTTGCAACGCAAACGGCACATAATGCGTAGTGATGCAGTTACGCACTAACATTTAGTGTAACGTGACTCCATTTTGGAATAATAATTTGTATTGTATTAATACGAACGCCGCTGTAAAATGTCTAACACGTCAATTAAATGACGAAACAATAGTCTGATCATAAGCTACACCTACTAGAGGACCACGCTAGCTAATGCTTGTTCAGCAGTTTGTAAATTGTTTGTTCAGCAAAAACCAGAACGCATGTGTGAAAGATAAGAGTTGTAAAGTGCATAAAAGTTTGCTCCTAAGGGGGCGTGGCATGCAGTTGTACTGAGCCTTTGTCTTAGCTGCATCTTGCTGGCAATAAAAGTCTATCTTTACGGATCAGTTGTCTGGGCCTCCTTACTGACTAAAAAGAGATGGTTACATTTGGCGAGCCAGCCAGGAGGTACCGGGGACGCTATTTTAGCCCCCCAGTGGGTCCGGTAGTTTGGTGGCGGAGCGATCCCCCAGACGTACCTGGTGAGTGGCCACCGCTGAGTTCAGCGATCAGGTTTCTGAGGGGACCGTTCCACAGAAATTCTTCTGAGACCTCTGGGCTGGTGATCCGGGAAGAAGGCTTTCGTGACGATCGGAAGACCCCTGCAGGCGAGTATTATGGGAACAGTGGAAGGAGTGAAGAATAGATAAGGAAATAACCGGTCCATCCCCGAGCGGACCGAGGGGGCTTTGATCACACCCCGCGCAGTGTTTTAGTAGGAATTCTGTTCCAAAGACCACGCGCATAAGAGAAAAAATTATAAGTGAAGTATATAATAGCGGGAATAGGTTTCTCGTTGTGTGAAAGAGAGTGAATGGCCTCGCAGTTCTAGACCGGGCGACCGCGTTCTAGTCGAAGCGATTGTGACCCTTTTGTGTCTGACGGATACGGACCCCTTACCTATCCGTCTTCCCTTCCCTCCTTTGTCTGTGATTCTATCCTAATGGGAGGGGGCTATTCAACTCCGCTAAAAGTCATGACGAAGCACTATAGTGAAGTGTTCGACAGACGAAAATGCACGAAACCCGGAATGATTCAGCGATGCACCCATAGGTGGCCTAGTTTGTGTGTAAATTGGCCTCCGGCAGGAACTTTCAATTTCCAAACGGCCACAAGGGTCTTGAATATAGCTCTGAAAGAAGGGAATCCGGGTTGCCCTGAGGATATACCGTACATAACTGCTTGGATTGCGGTAATTGAGAATCCTCCGTCATGGGCAAAGAAGTTAGTGGAGGGAGCCGCCCTCGTAATGGTAGCTCAGGTGCACAAAATGGGTGACCGGAAGTCCCCAAACCGGAAGAGAAAGGGACAGGCGGCCATATTGGGAATCAAAGATCAGGCGTCATCTGCGGCGGCCATATTTGTAGTGCAAGGGAATTCACAGACTCAAGAAAAAAAAGTTAAACCCCTGCCGCTCGCAGTACTGTCCGATGCGGAACATCTCTTGCTGCCACCATATGCCCCTAGTTGTCCTCAATTGTATCCTGCGCCACCTGGTCCCTCAGCCCCCGCCAATGCACAAGCTGATCCTAGAATAGCACCGACTTCTGAAGTACGGCTTGAAGCGGCGGCAGCAAAAGTTGAAGACGGCGGCGAGTCGTCCGTGGCAGACGGCACTCGCAGTAAAACCCAAGCCGCAAGTTTGCAACTACCAATCAGGGAAACATCCACTGTAGTTCCCGTGGTTCCGACTGAAGAAAACGAATATCGCACTACGCAAACAATAAAGTTATTTACTTACATACCTTTTACATCCAGCGATCTCTTTAACTGGAAACAACTTGGCCCTTCTTATGCTGATAAACCAGATCAGATGATAGATTTTTTATGGGGAATTTTTGCGGCCCATAACCCCAACTGGGCTGACATTCGGCATCTAGCCTCCATTCTTTTCACCACTGAAGAACGTCGACAAATACAATTAAATCTGGAAGAGGCAGCTCGATTAGGAGCTGGGTCAGATGGTAATCCTGATGAAGCAGTAAAAGAACAAGCCCCGGTTGCAGATCCCAACTGGGATTTCCAGACCGCAGCAGGGCGTGAGCGCATCGCTGCTTATCAAACCGCGTTTCTTGAAGCTTTAAAGAAAGGGAAGAAGAAAGTTGTGAACATGGGAAAGATCCAAGACGTGGTGCAAAGGAGAGATGAGACCCCCGGAAACTTCTTGGAGCGGTTGATGGACGCATACCGACAATACAGTCCATTTGATCCAGAGGACTCTAAAAATCAATCCATCATAGTGATGAGCTTCGTTGGACAATCCTGTCCAGACATTCGCCGGAAGTTACAGAAATCGGAAGGATTTGAGGGAATGACTATCAGCCAATTAAAGGCCATGGCCGATAAAGTCTATGTAAACCGAGAACCGGACGGAGACAAGAAGGAAAAGAAAGAAAGTAGAAAGTTAAGAGAAAGTGTCAGTCTGTTAGCCGCAGCGTTGGAAGAAACTAATTTCGGGAATCCGTCCAGGCACTATCAAGGATATCCTGGACCCCGAGGAAGAGGCAGATCGCCTTCTAGAGGGCCGCCAAGAGGACGAGCAAATAGAGGAGGATCGTTTAGAGGTGGAAGAATGCCATTAGGAACTAATCAATGTGCATTCTGTAGACAAGAAGGACACTGGAAGTCTGAGTGCCCGGAATCCCTGCAAATGAAACAGGAAGGATATACTCCATCCAAAACTATGGAAGCGGAATGGCAGATGGCCGTAGGTGAAACTTCCGGCGAAGACAGTGAAGCATGACTAGACAAGGGAAACCTTCCCCTTGATCCTTTGGTGGAAATAAAAGTAGGGACTGAAACATTCAAAGGATTGCTAGACACGGGGGCGCAAAGATCTGTAATGACCACCGCCATCACCACGCCCACTTCAAAAAACATCTCTATAGTTGGGGCCTCTGGAAAGCCACTAATTGCTCCCTTTCTCCAGAAACGACAGGTTTGAGTAGGAGGACAATTAGTGTCCCACCAATTCCTTTATGTCCCGGGATGCCCAGTACCACTCATAGGGAGAGACCTTCTTTGTAAATTAAGAGCTAATTTACAGTTCGAGTCCACTGGTGAAATCAAGGCATCTTTCGCTGATAATCCAGTCTCTCTCATTTGTCCACTCCAGGAGGAATGGAGACTACATCTCCCCATAGTTGAGCAAATCACTGAACATCGATATGAAGATAACACTCTTCTCAATGAAAAACGAAGACAGCTAATGGATAGTAGGGGTGTGCATTCGTTTTGAACTTAAATGGAAAACACAACTTTTTTTTTTTTTTTAACTTAAAAAAAAGATGAGGCTTAAACGATCGGATTTCCAACTTATTCAACATAGCTATGTTGAATACGTTGGAAATCGCGATTGTTGATCTAAATAAAAATTTAAACCCCTCACCCTCCTTAATCCCCCCCCCCAAGACTTACCAAAGCTGGCCAAAAGTTCCGTGAGGGTCCGGGAGCGGACGCGTGGGGAATCACGTGACGTCCGCGTCACGTCGGAGTGACACGGCGTCACGTGATTTCCCTTGGGTTCGCTCCCGGACCCCTCGTTGGGCCCAAAAGGCACTTTTGGCCAGCTTGGGGGGGTCAGGAGGCCCCCCCAAGCTGGCCAAAAGTGCCTTTTGGGCCCAACGAGGGGTCCGGGAGCGAACCCGAGGGGAATCACGTGACGCCGCGTCACTCTGACGTGGCGCCGACGTCACGTGATTCCCCTCGGGTTCGCTCCCGGACCCCTCGTTGGGCCCAAAAGGCACTTTTGGCCAGCTTGGGGGGGCCTCCTGACCCCCCCAAGCTGGCCAAAAGTGCAGAGGTAAAAGTGCAGAGGTAAATTAAGTAGCCATCACTTGGGAGAACCATCACCAATGAACTCTCTAGAAATAGAATGGTGAGCTGAGATACAACAAGATAATATATCTCAATTGCTTAAGTAGGCCATAACTTTTGATGAGCATAAAAAATAATCAGTATGACTATGTGAGCCATGTCAAAGCATAATCCCTACTAGAGGGATGCAAACCTCTCTGTACATCTCTAAAATTCTTAAATTTGAACAAGCTGCCAAGAACTGGAAACTACAACTGCAGAGGACCTATCTTTTAAGATATCCATGCATAGTCTTCCCCCAATCCCCTCCCCCCCCCCAAAAAAAAAATAGACCTGGGAGAATGTTGGGCTCAAAAGGAACTTTTGGCCAGCTTGGGGGGGGCCTCCTGACCCCCCCAAGCTGGCCAAAAGTGCCTTTTGAGCCCAACGAGGGGTCCGGGAGCGAACCCGAGGGGAATCACGTGACACCGCGTCACTCCGACGTGACGCCGACGTCACGTGCTCCTTGCAAAGGAGTTCAGGAATGGCGTCCTGACCCCGCTGGACCACCAGGGAGTTGTGGTAAGTCTTTGGGGGGGGGGGGGATTAAGGCGGGTGAGGGGTTTAAATTTTTATTTGCACATATGGACATAGACTCAACTTATGGAATTCTCCATATGTCCATATTGACCGCAAATGGGACCCCCTTTCGACTTATGGACTTATGAACTTAAACTTTTGGTCTGCACATCCCTAATGGATAGCGTGCCTAAAGTGTGGTCCGAACAGAACCCGGGGAGAATAGCCGTCAATGCTACCCCTATTTGGATCGAGATGAAACAGAATGCACAGGTGATTAATCAACCTCAATACCCCATTCCATATATGGCCAGGCAAGGAATCCAGATACACTTGCAGAGACTGTATGATTTGGGCATTCTCCGGCGAATCCGATCTGCTTGGAACACCCCTTTGTTGCCCGTAAAGAAACCTGGTTCTACTGATTACCGACCGGTACAGGATTTACGGAAGGTGAATAATCAAGTAGCAGATCTAGTAGCCCTCGTACCAAATCCATATTCAATCTTGGCTCAAGTTTCCCCTGCATCAAAGTGGTACAGTGTCATTGATCTCAAAGATGCTTTCTTCTCCGTCCCAGTAGCGGAGGAATGTCAGAAGATTTTTGCCTTCACATGGGAAAATGCGCACACTGGAATAAAGCAGCAGTACACATGGACTCGCTTGCCACAAGGGTTCAAGCACTCACCTACGCTGTTTGGTGAGCAACTGGCAAAAGACTTGAAGATGTACCAAGTCATGTATGGGCCAGTGATACAGTATGTGGATGACCTTCTGTTGTTTCGAGAAACGTATCTTGAATGTGCAGTAGCCACCCTCCACTTGCTAAAGACGTTGTACTCCAAAGGATACCGTGCAAGTAAAAAGAAGGCGCAAATTTGTGAATTGGAAGTGGAATATTTGGGCTTCCAAATCCGTGAAGGCACTCGTTGTCTTGGAATCTCTCGTACTAGTTCAATACGAGGTCAACCTGTACCCACTTGCAAGAAGGAGCTCCGAGCGTTCCTTGGAGCTGCAGGATACTGTAGACTGTGGATTGCTAACTATGCAGTTATTGCCCAACCCCTGTACGACAAGTTGCGGGGTAAAGAATCAGAGTCTCAAGCTTTTCAATGGGAAGGACACGAGCTAGCAAGCTTACATCAACTGAAAGACGCCTTGATTGAACCCCCTGCTCTAGGGTTGCCTGATGTAATGAAACCATTTCATCTATACGTCGATGAAAAGAAAGGAATGGCCATTGGGGTATTGACTCAAACTTTAGGCTCGTGGGAATGACCTGTTGCATATCTGTCAAAAGGAATGGACAATGTTGCAAAAGGATGGCCAGGTTGTCTTCGAAGCATTGCGGCTGCATGCTTACTAATTCCAGAAGCAGTCAAATTAACTTTTGGTCAAACTCTGAATGTAACAACTCCCCACACCATTCAAGGACTGCTAGAGACCCATGGACCAAAATGGATGACTAATTCACGTCTTGTAAAGTATCAAGCTCTGTTGTGTGAAACTCCCGAAATTCAAATACAAGACAGTAAGAATTTGAATCCTGCAACCTTACTCCCAACTCCCACTCCAGTTACTCATAAATGTGAGGAAATCATGGCTACAGTACATTCCAGCCGACCTGATCTACGCGACCAGCCCTGGCAGGGAGCATGGACTTTATTCACTGATGGGAGTAGCCAGGTTATAAATGGACTTCGGGTCGCTGGCTATGCCGTGGTTTCTGAAGATGACATCATCGAAGCTGAGCCTCTACCCCCGGGGACATCAGCGCAAAAGGCTGAGCTAATCGCTCTCACTCGAGCTCTACAGTTAGCAGAAGGAAAAATTGTAAACATCTATACTGATTCTAAATATGCTTTCCTTACCATCCAAGTACATGGAGCCTTATACAAGGAACGAGGATTTCTAACTGCTGAAGGGAAGCAACTAACTAATGCATCCGAGATACACCAATTATTAAATGCCGTATGGGCACCTAAAAAGGTAGCTGTTATGCATTGTAAAGCCCACACAGGGAAATCAGATCAGTTTTTCTGGATTTGGTGGCCCAATATGGGTCCTTATCTAGATACAAGCTGAATTATGACAAATCTGAGATTTTTCTCTTAGGGGGTGTAACACAGGTACCTGGCTGTTTGTCTGGAATGTGTACTTTAGGAGATGGATTTAAATTCTTGGGGATTTTTATACCCATGGATTATATAAAACTTGATCCCACAAACATAACCCCTCTATTTACGGAAGTGAAGCAGCATTTAAAGAGTTGGGAGGATATCCAGGTATCATGGGTGGGTCGCATAAATTTGATCAAGATAGTCCTTCTGCCAAAATGTCTTTACATTTTCCAACATGTCCCTTATAATGTTCGGGCCTCAGTTCCATGAGTTGCATGGGTTAATCCGGAAATTTATCTGGAAATTTAAGCCAGCTAGGATAAAGCTATGTACCATATGGTTACCTAAAAAGCAAGGAAGTGTGGCCCTCCCCAATTTTCAGCTGTACTACTGGGCTGCTCGCTTGGTTAGTTTGATCTACTGGATAAGCGATAGGGATCCTGGGTGCCTGAAAATGGAGAAGGAACACTTAGCTGCACAGTAATTGTTCACACAGAGCAGCAAAAAATGACTCACCCACCAAAAAAAATTTCATTCTATTTTTTTCTTTTTATAGCATTTTGCCTTGCCTGAAATACATAACCCTAGGTTAAAGACAGACCAGAGACGGGCTCCAGCGTGGTTCTAGGTTCGAGTACGTGCCGATCCTTTCGCCCTCAGCACACGCGCGTAATTCCAGCATCGCGCATACCAGTGGCGTAGCTACGAGTGGGCCTGGGTGGGCAGTGGCCCACCCACTTTCCATTCAGGCCCACCCAAATTTCTTTGCAAGACACTGCAGCCAATAAAAGCAGGCAGCATCAGCAGGCATCCAAGGCAGAAAAAAAAATAAAATCAGCTGGTGTGTTGCGGCTCCCGGTGTCCCACAGCCCCAGTAATACTTCCCTTTACCTTCTTCCTGCCCCCGCGGGCCAATGGGAAACCGCCTATCTTCTTCCTGCCCCCGTGGGCCAATGGGAAACCTCCTATCTTCTTCCTGCCCCCGTGGGCCAATGGGAAACCTCCTCCCTTCCACCTGCCCCCGCGGGCCAATCGGAAGCCTTCTTCCTGTCAGTGGAAGGAGGAAGCCTCTGATTGGCTGGTGGGGCAGGAAGAAGGGGGTCATCAGGGTGGGAGGAGTGGCAGTGTTCAAGCCACGGGCTGGAAATGCAGGGCAGGGAGGTGACTGGGGGGGGGGGGGGGGGGGGGGTGTGGGGTGTGACTGGGTTGTGTGTGAAAGACAGAGCCTGGGCAGGGAGGTGACTGGAGTGTGTGTGTGGGGTGTGACTGGGGTGTGTGTGAGACAGAGACTGGGCAGGGAGGTGACTGGAGTGTGTGTGAGACAGAGCCTGGGCAGGGAGGTGACTGGGGGGGGGGGGGGTGTGGGGTGTGACTGGGGTGTGTGTGGGTTGTGTGTGAGACAGAGACTGGGCAGGGAGGTGACTGGGGTGTGTGTGTGGGGTGTGACTGGGGTGTGTGTGTGGGGTGTGACTGGGGTGTGTGTGGGGTGTGTGTGAGACAGAGACTGGGCAGGGAGGTGACTGGAGTGTGTGTGAGACAGAGCCTGGGCAGGGAGGTGACTGGGGTGTGTGTGAGAGACAGAGACTGGGCAGGGAGGGCGACTGGGGTGTGTGTGTGGGGTGTGACTGGGGTGTGTGTGAGACAGAGACTGGGCAGGGAGGTGACTGGGGTGTGTGTGAGACAGAGACTGGGCAGGGAGGGTGACTGGGGTGTGTGTGTGGGGTGTGACGGGTGTGTGTGGGGTGTGTGTGAGACAGACTGGGCAGGGAGGTGACTGGGGTGTGTGTGAGACAGAGACTGGGCAGGGAGGGTGACTGGGGTGTGTGTGGGGTGTGACGGGTGTGTGTGGGGTGTGTGTGAGACAGACTGGGCAGGGAGGTGACTGGGGTGTGTGTGAGACAGAGACTGGGCAGGGAGGTGACTGGGGTGTGTGTGAGACAGAGACTGGGCAGGGAGGATGACTGGGGTGTGTGTGGGGTGTGACTGGGGTGTGTGTGGGGTGTGACTGGGGTGTGTGTGGGGTGTGTGTGAGACAGAGACTGGGCAGGGAGGGTGACTGGGGTGTGTGCGGGGTGTGACTGCGGTGTGTGTGGGGTGTGTGTGAGACAGAGACTGGGCATGGAGGTGACTGGGGTGTGTGTGAGACAGAGACTGGGCAGGGAGGGTGACTGGGGGTGTGTATGGGGTGTGACTGGGGTATGTGTGAGACAGAGACTGGCCAGGGAGGTGACTGGGGTGTGTGTGAGACAGAGACTGGGCAGGGAGGTGACTGGGGTGTGTGTGAGGCAGAGACTGGGCAGGGAGGTGACTGGGGTGTGTGTGTGAGAGACAGAGCTGCTGCTCCTGGTATGTGCTTTCAAGGGAAAGGAGTAGGAGAGTTGCTGGAGATGGTAAGTAAAAGTGGCATTTTAAGTTTATTTTTCTTGATTGACTGCCATTTTAATTATTGAGTATTATGTGATGTGTCTGCTGTTTTGAAATATTTTATTGATATTTGGACAATGTTTAATAATTTTTATGAGTTTTGTTGGATGTTATTCTGTTCATCAGCTGTTTTGAAACATTTATTAATATAGTTTTACAGTTATTTCTGTGTGGGGCTCTATAGCAGCTTGGCTTGTTCTGTTTTCCTAATAGGAGGTGTATTAGTGTTTAGGACCTGATTTAATATTTGTAGTGTTGCCTTTTCATAGATAGGTTGTTATATGTTCCATAATGCAGGTGTAACTTTGTGCGGCTTAGTTTGTGTGCATTATTGCAGATCCTGGGACTGTTAGGTGCTATATTTCTCTTTCCATTTCTCCAGGTTTGCACTGCATGCAGAGTGGCTTATTTTGGTTTTCCATTCCAGTTTCTATCTCCATATTTATAATGTGTGGTCTTTCTGTACTTTGGTGAAGGTCGGTTCTGTGTGTGTGCCCGAGGTGAGGTATTTTACTAGCATGTAGGCAATTGTATCAATCTTATTTGTGGATGCAGAGTGTATGTTTACATGATGATAGCTTAGTAAATGACAGGGCTGGATAGCCTTTTTCTCCTGTCTACCCAGTTATCCTCTCCACACTGCTAAGGATACATCCCAGCTGTCAGCCAAAGGGTGTGACCACCTTCAAGACATCTCTTTATCCAGAACAGTCTTTTTTTCTGTTCTTCCTTTGTAAAGAAATGGGGATGAATGTCAGGAGCCCCTGGACTCGATTCAGCAAATGTCAGCATCAGAGGAAGACTAAAACTAAATAGTTGAGCCATAGGAAAATAAATCTTCAAAGATATTTATCTGTTTTATTGATACAGATTAATAAGGCATTTGCTCAATTATGGTAAATATTTTGGTACAAATTCAATGATGAAGGAACCCTCTTTCCTATTTCCTTAAACTTATCAAACGCAGTAATTCATGACCATCATAATAGGCATCATTGTGTGGTAAAGTATACCTTTGTCACTCTGCCTTATGCTTAATCATAGGTCAGTCCATATTTTTAAGTGTTTTTGTTGCTTAATTCACCCCAGTGATATACTCCAAATTTCTAGCAATAATCTTGTGTTACATCAATTCAAGGTTACTTTTGTTGAAAATTATGAACCAATCTTATCTGGATAATACAATGTTATTACTTCTTCTAAACACCATCGACTTTGAGCTTGATGCCCTCAAATTGTCAGCAATATGAGAATTCACTATATTGCTGTTCTATGCCCGACATTGCACAATGTTTCGGACTAGCATCAAGTCCTTCTTCAAGGGCGTAATATATTCCACAGCATGGCGTATCTTGGCGTGGCATCAAGCTCAAAGTCGATGGTGGTTAAGAAGAAGTAATAACATCGTATTATCCAGATAAGTTTGGTTCATAATTTTCAACAAAAGTAACCTTGAATTGATGTAACATAAGATTATTGCTAGAAATTTGGAGTATATCACTGGGGTGAATTAAGCAACAAAAACCCTTAAAAATATGGACTGACCTATGATTAAGCATAAGGCAGAGTGACAAAGGTATACTTTACCACACAATGATGCCTATTATGATGGTCATGAATTACTGCGTTTGATAAGTTTAAGGAAAGAGGGTTCCTTCATCATTGAATTTGTAATTAGTTTGAACCTAGTTCCATCTTAAAAGTACATTGCCTTTCTGAGCTTTTTTCAAGTAGAAATATTTTGGTACAACATTCCAGAGGGTTTTAAAACATCTCACAGAATACTGTGATGCATGATGAGATATTTGTCTTTATAGTAGACTAGTATATGGTTCTTTGTAAGTTATGGGATACTGCCACTTGAGATCTCTTTAAGTATAATTGAAATGCTTTCATAAATATATATTAGGTTTAGCATTGGTAGGTGCTTGAAGTAATTGAGTTTAAAATATTAAAAGTATAACAGCTGTAGCAGATTATTTAGAAATTTATTGTCAGGTGTGTGTGTGTGAAAGTATTTATCAATAAGAATTTGAATTCCATGGCTCAGACTTTTAGTGCCCACCCATGTTAACCTTGGGCCCAGCCAAAAATTCATTTCTGGCTACGCCACTGGCGCATACAAGTGAAGACTGCCTGAGCAAGATGCGGAATAAGGGGCTTCTCTCGCCTAGTCGCCTTTAGTTTCTCACTTGTGTACATTTGAAGACACTCGGTTTTCAGAGTGACAATGGCTGTATTCCTGCCTACTTTTTGTTTGTTTTAAAAGTCCAATGACATATACTAAAAGGGAAGGCTCTTGGATTTCTGGTCCGTTTTGTTAGGCAAGAACAACATAGAACTAAAACGCTTGCTTTCTTTTCTCTGTAAGACTTGAGTCTGCTCAGTGCTCACAAGATTAGCGAGAGAGAGAGAAGGAAAGCGTTTCCCTCTCAGGGTTCGGCTGTTAGTTGGCCCGTGGGCGGCTCCTTGCTTGATTCCTTCCCCGCCCAACAGGAAGTGCATGCGAGTCCCGCAGTGCTTGAGCCTGTCTGTGCGTGCACTCCCGAGTCCCGAGAGCAGAATGGCCCCCCTGCAGCCCGTCACCCATCTCATATTTGACATGGATGGTCTCCTGCTGGGTTTGTAGCCGAGCCTTATACACTCATTCTTGAGCTGCTACTATTATTTTGAGGGTGATGCAGCCGATTTGTTTTGTAGTGTTCTGCTGTTGGGAGAGAGTGTACCAACCCCACCACATGCCTTCCTGCTCTCCTGTAGTAGTTTATTTTGGGTTCTATTTTAGAAATGTTCTGGAATTGGAAGGAATAGTAGCAATGATGTTAATTCCTTATCCCACAAGTTTTTAAAGCTGTTGACAAGTTTGAATATCATTGATTTTCAGCTCTTAATTTTGAAGGTTTTCAAATGGTTCTTTGGAAGTTAACATGCTATATTGAAGAAATGCTGGTTAATGTTATATTGTGTAATCTGATATGCAGCCTTAATAAAAAAATGTCCGTTAGCAATAAGATTAAAGCTGGAAAGAATATAAATTGAGTAATGGGGAGAAATCAGAAACCATGAATACAATTAAATATGAGCATATTAATTCTTCTTTTTCCAAGTCAGAAGAACATTTTTTGGGGGGGGGGGGCTGTATGACACTAATGGGGTTTTCCATTCTATATCTACATCTCTATATCTCTTGAGAGTAGGGCACAAGTATAAATTATTAGGCTGCAGTATGTGGCACTGGAGAGTGATAATTTAAAATAAGGGTAGGCAACCTTGGTTCTGGAGTGCTACAAACAAGTTTGGTTTTCAGGATATCCATAGTGAATATGCATGAGGTATACTTGCATACATTATATGCAGATATATCTCATGCATATTCATTGTGGATGTCCTGAAAAACAGATCTGGTTGTGACACTCCAGGACCAGAACTTCCTACCCCTAATTTAAAACATTCTTTCTTTCTTGTGCACTTTGAATGTTCAAGTAAACTCTATTTTTAAGTAAAATTATACTCATCTTTTAAATTATAAATGGCTTGTGTTGCAGTGTGTAAAATGGACAATAATGAAATTGACCACATTGGTACAAATACCACAGGCATCCCACCTTTTAGCAGTGATGATTGTACCAACAATTAAAGTAAAAATTATGTATAGTTTTGATTATTGATACTGGTACAATGTAGCTGCAGTATTTGTGCTAGGAAAATTAAAAGGAAAATACCTGTAGATTTGAAAATACATTGCACATGGGAGGGTATAATATTATCTAAGCATAGATGTAAAATATTTTGGCCAGGATTGGTCAGATTTAATAACCTGAGAAGCCGCGACCAGCTCGACATGAAGGAAAGAGTGACAGCAGCACGTTCTCTGACACTCCACACAGCAAAAGAGAATGATTGGCTGCAGCTTTATTGTCTGTAAGTAGACATTCAGTAAAGACCTAAGTACCCGAGCCATAACAAAGGTCATTCTACCCCGCGCCCTTGCAGCAGACTGTGCGTCTTCTTAGGACCTGGACCCACTGCAGGCAAGGCCCTATCGTTCTGAAAGGAGCTCCTCATGGGTATTCCCAGTCATCCTGTTGCACACAAGCAAGGTGACTGCCCATCTGTCAGGGGTATCTGGTCTACTGCTGTACCAGGGTCAACCGGCCCTGACAGCAGACAGTCCCCAGGGGGTCATATGATGGCATAACAGCCATACAATGCACTGCCTCTGATCAGAAAATCCCCTCCCGGCTTGGTTACCTCCCCATTGGTCCGGGGTAGCGATAAAGGCTTATCCAGGACCTTTCCCCACATAATTGTTGTGGCCCATGGACTGAATCCTAAACTCTAGAGATGTGAATCGGAACCAGAATCGGTTCGGATTTCAGTTCTGATTCACATCTCTACTAAACTCCACCCTATGAATGGTCCATCTCAAGGTGTTTAAAAAAAGCTCCCGGACCATGTTCGATATGTGCACCCCCAACCCTTGCACTCAGTGCAGAGCCAATCATGTTTAATATGGTGCCCCTGTGATGCTCAGTGAAGTTGCCAAAATGGTTACTAAACTTCTGTATCCAACATTGCCATAGCTATGAGTTCAAGAACTAGTGATGGGGGATGATCTCGGATCACATGATCCTCATGCAGGGCAGCAGGGATGAAACGAGTGCGATGTCAATGAGAAGCCGATCAGGAATGTCCCCCAGCCCCAGGTGAATGTACCCTGGGGGGAAGGCCTGAACAGCAGGTGATGCAGAAGTGGGATGAGCTGGTCCCAACACATTCCTCTTTTTTGCCCAGTCATCATGCCATTACGTTGCTAGGTGCCAAACCCAAATGCGTGCCCAGAGCACCCCTCCTTGCATGGTGCTCGTTCCAAAACACAAATGAGTATCCTGAATTCCACACCATCCCTTGATGCTGGCAAAACCCTCAAATGACACAATCTACCATAGGAGAGTTCTGCTCAGAACCCAAGCCAGCCCACCCCCCATAATTGAATCAGTAAGATATTTTTTCTTAAATTGACCCTTAAGCCTCCAAGGATCACTAGAGATGTCTGTATTCCGAAAGTCTAGCATCAGGTAAGTTGATGATCAGAGATATATATAGAATAAGATCATAAGGAAAGTAGTTCAACAGTAGGAGTAATGATGGGGAGAGCAAAACTCCCTACTAGAGGTAAACATATCCTTCTTGATATCCCTGAGATAAATTTGAATTCGATTTTTCAAGCTGGAGGAGAGCATACAAACTGATGTGAGGCTAGATGATCTGTCCAGACAGGGATCTAGGCACATGTTCCAAACACCTCTAAGAATGAAAGAAGTATCAAAGTTAGAAAATTAAAGAATGTATTCTGTCCACCATAAGGACCATACAAATTTAAGAGCTTAAAATTGGTTGAATATAAATGTAAATAACAATAAGGAGGAATTTTGTATAACAGGATATATACATTTTAAATCTGAGAATTGCAGGTATTCTTGCTGCATGTGATACTGAACAGCTGAATAGCTAGCTAAACTCCTGTTTAGCTTGATAAATGAAAACAGGCTTGTTTCTTAACTTCCAAAACATATATTAAGAAAAACAAGTGGGAAAACAACATTTTCCATGTTGGCTCAGACCATAAGTCTGTTGAACCTTGCATCATGTCTCTGGCAATGGCCAATCTGGGTCACTTCCGGAGAAAGGGCACAAAGAGTAGATCCATTCTTTGTTGCTCACTCTCAGGAATAAATAAGGATCAATTATATACTCTTTCAAATAGGGCAAAGTATAGGAGACACTGCATGAAACAAATTGGAGAAAGTATATTTTCATTCAAGCACAAGTAAGCTGTAGAATTTGATGCCAGAGGACATGGACAAACCATTGAGCACGGCAGAGTTTAAAAATGTTAGAACAAGTTCCTGGAAAAAATGTCCATAAACAATTAATAGCCAGGTAGACTTGGGGAAAACCATTGCTTATCCCTATGAGTGAGCAAAAAGAACTGAATGTCTTTGGAATATGTTAGTCTTGTGGGAATTCTGTGCTTCTGTGGAGCGTAGAATTCCCCTCCTGCACTGCTGTGCAGAATCTGCGCAGAATTCGGCAGGCCCCAGCATTACGTGAGCGGGACGGCCTCTGCTCGCGCCACCTCTACTTGCTCCTTCACTGCGAATGGGATGGCCTCCGCTCGTGGCATGCCTGGACCTGCTTCATTTTTGCCACGAGCCTCCTCTTATGGCAAAGATAGAACAGGCCTCTGTGTGCCGCAAGTGGAGGCCAACCCACTCGCGGCAAAGAAGGAGCAAGCCCTGGCGTGCCACAAGTGGGACCACCTCCACTCATGGCAAAAACGAAGAAGGCCTAGGAGTGCTGCGAGCGGAGGCTGTTCCACTCGCGGCGAAGATGAAGCAGGCCTAGGTTTGAGTGGAGGCTGTCCAGCTTGAGGTGAAGATGGAGCAGGCCTCGGTGAGAGTGAGTGTGTGTGCATGTGTAAGACTGCGAGCCTGGGAGGTGAGAGAGAGCCTATGTGAGGAGATTGTGAAGGAGTGTGTGGGTGTGTATGTGTGAGAGATTGGGAGCTGGTGTGTGTGAAAAAGGCATTGTGTGTATATGAGGATGCTGGTTTGTGAGAGAGGGAGCCTGTGTCTGGGTGCTTGCTTGTTTGTGAGGGTGTGTGTATTTGTAAGAAAAAGAGCCTGTGTGAAGGGATGTGTGTGTGAGAGGGAGCCTCTGTGTAGGAGGGGTGAGCGAGAGAGGGAGCAAGTGTGCAGGAGTGTGTGAGAGAAACATAGGTAGCCTGTGTGACGGTGTATGTATGTGAGAAAAAGGGAGCCGGTGAGGGTGCAAGAGAGAGAGAGGAGAGTTAAAATGAGGGTTTATGTGAGTGAATGAGAGAGAGCAAGCCTGTATGAGGGGGGATGTGTGTGAGCGAGAGGGAGCCTGTCTGAGGGGATGTGTGTGCAAAAGAGAGAGGGGGAGTCTGTATGAGGGGGTGTGTGCGCATGAGAGAGAAGGAGCCTGTATGAGGGGATGTGTATGTGTGTGAGAGAGAGAGAGAGGGACAGAGGGAGCTTGTGTGAGGGGCAGTACTGAAAGAGGGGTCAAACTGAGTGAGAGAGTGGAAGGGATTGAGCCTAGAGGGGGAGGGGAGAAAGAGTGGCAGGTGGAGGAGTTGGAGCCTGAGAGGGCAAAGTGAAAGGAGACTGGCCAGGGGAGTAGGGAGAGAGGGTGGAAGAGACTCTTACAGTGAACTTCTAGGGAAATTCTGCTCAAAATATTTGAAACTCTGCATCTTTAAGTAATAATTTTTTTTCTGTATTACATTTTAAATTAATTACTTAGACTGTCATTTATATTGTGTTAGTTTGACCAATATAAGGTATGCAGAATTTTGCAGAATCTAAAACTTTTGTGTACAGAATTTTAAATTTTTTTGTGCAGAATTCCCCCAGGAGCAATATATGTACGCTTCCAATGTTATTACCTCAGTAACGCTGGAAGTGCCAAGATCACTCCAGGAGAGAGGGATGCCAGCATGGCCATTTGGCTAGGGCCTACAATGTTCAAGGAGCCTACGTTTGGTTGGCAAAATTTTAAAAAAAGCTAAATATATCTATTTCTAATATGTATAAATAAAAATTTCAATTGTAATTCAAGAATTTGCTAACAAAAAAGCTCGTAAAGCCTTCTTAAATAAATAAAAATTATTTGGGAAATTTAGAAAACAATTTCTCTTATTAAGTATCACATCAGAACCGGGCCTACTTTTCTTAGCTGGCACGGGCCTAATTCCCGCTCTCTGGCCCTGGCTAAGATTGCATAGCACAGCAATCCTGGCATTTGAGAATGCCGATGTAGGTACTGGGTGGGTGGGAGCGCTTCTGGGGATGGGTGTCCACCTGGGGGGAGGGTTTGCTATTTGTGGGGGAGAAGCTGTAGTTTATTGGATTTTTAGTGGGGCGGGAGGGGGAATCTAGGAGGCCCTGGTCCGGCGGCAACATTATTTTTGGAGTTAATTTCTTTCTTGAGATTGGGAGAGGGGGAAGTTTCTTGACAGCGGGGGTTGGGCGGGGGGTTGTGGTGTGTGTGGTGTGGAACTTGTGGTAGAGGGGGGTGGGCATTGGGCCAGGAAGCCTGCAATTTTCTTTTTTTTTTTTTTTAAAGGTGTGCTTCTTACCCAGATATCTCTGAAGATATCTGGGTAAGCAGTTAGTTAACTGACCACACTAGGCTGGATAACATTAGGCCTGTTCTGTAGCAAACCTAAAGTTATCCAGCTAACCTAGCTGTATGTACCCAGTATTTGGCTAAATTAGCTGGATAACTCGACCCCTTACCCAGAATGCCCCTTTTTCTATCCCGCTAAAATATAACTGGTTAAGTGGCTGAATATGCTAAATTTGCTATTTAGATGGATAATTTTTGAGTTACCTGTCTAAATGACTTTTGATTATGGACCTCACTGTATTTAAGTATCCTAAATTAGAAGTATTTACCTGTATTAGCATTTTTCAACTAAACTTTTAAATAGTACTGGTATTACAATATTAAAGCGAAAGGTATGAACAATTTGTCAGCTTGTGTTTTTTTAATTCTTGACAGTTCTTCCATTTTTGTGGGGTGGTGTGTTGCACATTTTCATGTTTGCATTTGTAAGTGTGATGAGACCCCCACATTGGGATCATATTTGGAGGTTTGGTATTTGGAGAGATTTAGAATAGGAAAATGGCATTGATCTGCAATACTAGAGAACCACCACTAGATGGCAAAAGAAAGTGTTGACCTAAATTATATGCTGGTTAATAGGAATGTTCCAGATACAATTGTTAATGGTTCTAGTGTGGGTTTTCCTTTAAGAGAGCTGGAAGCATGATCCTGTAGACTAGAGTAGTCTAGGAGGGTATATAACCTGGTTCAAACTTGGTGGGAATTGGAGTCTGGTGGAGACTAGGAACCTCCAGGATGGTATAGAATATTGGAGGGAGCCAGTCTCCAGGCTGGTGGGCCTGGGGACTCTTCAAGGGGAGAAGCCAGAAGCCTGAAGTAAATGTTGTTTCTTCCTCCAGAGGAAATGGCTGGGGATCAAGAGATCATTTATTTATTTATTGGTTTTCTATACCGATGTTCAAAATTAAATATCACATCGGTGTACAAATTAATTATAAATGCCCTGTTAAAAACATTTAAAACATTTTTAAATTAAAGGAAATACTGCTCAATTATAAAAGCATTTAAAAACAGCAATAAGAGTACACCATTTGTTAATAATAAAAGATCACTTCTTAAATATTAAAATCTAAAGGAAACTAAAATTAGCTGTAAAACTAAGAATTTTAAAAATAAATTTAAAAGACTATGCTTAAGGAAAGGCTTGTTGAAATAGTCAAGTTTTTAATCCTATTTTAAAGGCTTTCATGTTCAGCTCAAGTCACAGATCTTGTGGAAGAAAACATAAGAACATGCCATACTGGGTCAGACCAAGGGTCCATCAAGCCCAACATCCTGTTTCCAACAGTGGCCAATCCAGGCCATAAGAACCTGGCAAGTACCCAAAAACTAAGTCTATTCCATGTTATCATTGCTAGTAATAGCAGTGGCTATTTTCTAAGTCAACTTAATTAATAGCAGGTAATGGACTTCTCCTCCAAGAACTTATCCAATCCTTTTTTAATCACAGCTATACTAACTGCACTAACCACATCCTCTGGCAACAAATTCCAGAGTTTAATTGTGCATTGAGTAAAAAAAAACTTTCTCCGATTAGTTTTAAATGTGCCACATACTTTCATGGAGTGCCCCCTAGACTTTCTATTATCCGAAAGAGTAAATAACCGATTCACATCTACCCGTTCTAGATCTCTCATGATTTTAAACACCTCTATCATATCCCCCCTCAGCCGTCTCTTCTCCAAGTTGAAAAGTCCTAACCTCTTTAGTCTTTCCTCATAGGGGAGCTGTTCCATTCCCCTTAACATTTTGGTAGCCCTTCTCTGTACTTTCTCCTTCGCAATTATATCTTTTTGGAGATGCGGCGACCAGAATTGTACACTGTATTCAAGGTGCGGTCTCACCATGGAGCGATACAGAGGCATTATGACATTTTCCATTTTATTCACCATTCCCTTTCTAATAATTCCCAACATTCTGTTTGCTTTTTTGACTGCCGCAGCACACTGCACCGACGATTTCAATGTATTATCCACTATGACACCTAGATCTCTTTCTTGGGTTGTAGCACCTAATATGGAACCTAACATTGTGTAACTATAGCATGGGTTATTTTTCCCTATATGCATCACCTTGCACTTATCCACATTAAATTTCATCTGCCATTTTGATCCCCAATTTTCCAGTCTCACAAGGTCTTCCTGCAATTTATCACAATCTGCTTGTGATTTAACTACTCTGAACAATTTTGTATCATCTGCAAATTTGATTATCACACTTGTATTTCTTTCCAGATCATTTATAAATATATTGAAAAGTAAGGGTCCCAATACAGATCCCTGAGGCACTCCACTGCTCACTCCCTTCCACTGAGAAAATTGTCCATTTAATCCTACTCTCTGTTTCCTGTCTTTTAGTCAGTTTGTAATCCATAAAAGGACATCGCCACCTATCCCATGACTTTTTACTTTTCCTAGAAGCCTCTCATGAGGAACTTTGTCAAACACCTTCTGAAAATCCAAGTATACTATATTTACCGGTTCACTTTTAACTACATGTTTATTAACTCCTTCAAAAAAGTGAAGCAGATTTGTGAGGCAAGACTTGCCCTGGGTAAAGCCATGCTGACTTTGTTCCATTAAACCATGTCTTTTATATATGTTCTGTGATTTTGATGTTTAGAACACTTTCCACTATTTTTCCTGGCACTGAAGTCAGGCTAACCGGTCTGTAGTTTCCCGGATCGCCCCTGGAGCCCTTTTTAAATATTGGGGTTACATTTGCTATCCTCCAGTCTTCAGGTACAATGGATGATTTTAATGAGAAGTTACAAATTTTTACTAATAGGTCTGAAATTTCATTTTTTAGTTCCTTCAGAACTCTGGGGTGTATACCATCTGGTCCAGTTGATTTACTACTCTTCAGTTTGTCAATCAGGCCTACCACATCTTCTAGGTTCACCGTGATTTGATTCAGTCCATCTGAATCATTACCCATGAAAACCTTCTCCAGTACAGGTACCTCCCCAACATCCTCTTCAGTAAACACCGAAGCAAAGAAATCATTTAATCTTTCCGCGATGACCTTATATTCTCTAAGTGCCCAACTGATTCCCTCACAGGCTTTCTGCTTCGGATATATTTAAAAAAGTTTTAACTGTGAGTTTTTGCCTCTACAGCCAACTTCTTAATTCTCTCTTAGCCTCTTATCAATGTCTTACATTTAACTTGCCAACGTTTATGCTTTATCCTATTTTCTTCTGTTGGATCCTTCTTCCAGTTTCTGAATGAAGATCTTTTGGCTAAAATAGCTTCTTTCACCTCACCTTTTAACCATGCCGGTAATCGTTTTGCCTTCTTTCCACCTCTTAATATGTGGAATACATCTGGACTGTTCTTCTAGAATTGTATTTTTTAACAATGACCACACCTCTTGGACATTTTTTACTTTTGTAGCTGCTCCATCCTGAATGGAGCCACAGGGGGAAAGAAGAACATGGCTGTATAGTAGTACCACTTGTTGTCATTTGATGTTTATTGTAAGGATTTTCTTTTTTAAAATAATTGATTTGCATGTATTTCCCTCATCGGGGTCTAATTAAACATGGTGAGTCTTGTTTTCTATTTAGTTTCTGCTAAAAAAAAATTATTTTATTAAATTTTTTACCATGTTTGTGCTGCCTTAGTCCTTTCACTATGCCAAGGGGCATACTTACCACTGATGGTGCTGCTTTGGTCCTCTAATTGTGCCATGGGGCATGCTTGCCACTCTTTCTCTACCCTGCCCCTGCTCAAGGAGCTCCAAAGGGTTATTACCCCCAGTTCCTAGAACAGATTAGCCTCAGTAATGTGGCCCTGTTTAAAAATGCTAGCCTACCCCTGTTTTGAAGTATAGTTTTGCATACAGCCTTATTCTTTTCAAAAATCCCACCCAGTGCTTATAACACATTAGCAAGTAAACAAAAATACTGAGATTAAGTCTGTACCTGAGTAGTTCTGTTTGAGAAGTTTTGGATAAAATTGTGTATTCCGGTAATTTTTCTTATTGCAAAATTACATGGTGATGGTGTCTTTTTTTTTTTTCATAGAATTTCCCCACCTCCCATCCAAATTGGTTGTAACAAAGTTTTTATCATGAGGATGTGTTTTTCATCACTTATGTCACCAATTATTTTGATGGCATCCCAATATGCTGTCAAGTTTCTTGTGACATAGAAAGCATTCTGGTGTACAGGTCTGGACTTCTTGTTGGTACCAATTTCTTTAAACTTTTGTAAAAGGGGTGCCAGCATTCTTTCTTTCTCTCTCTCTCTCTTTTTTTTTTTTTTAAGTATGATGTGTGTGTCCCCCTCTGCGGTCTGGGCTATGAATTACCCCTATGCTTGGCGTGGGGAGTACCACATGAAAAACAAATTTACTAATATGATTTATCTTCAGGTTCATAGTCTGAGTGGGGGATGAGAAAGTATCTTGGTCACCCCGATACCACAATTCTGTGCCCTTCCCACACAACTTCTCGTTTGTGGTACCACAGACTAGATAAAATTATGCCAGAATAAATTAGTAATTAATCCTTTTACTATTATGTAAGTAGACAGTAAATCCAGTCAGAACATTAAATGGGAAAAGTACAATAGTGAAGTATAATATAAACTTGCAGTTTTCTTATTTTAAATAAAACAATGAAAAAATAAGACTGGGTATGACCTGTTGACAAGGATATCCAGCATACTCATATGTATAGTAAAAAAAAGAAAATAGGGAATACTAATAGAGAAAGAAGTGTGTGTGTGTTGGGGGGGGGGGGGCAGTGAAATACGCAACTTTCAAAAAATTGTCTTTACCCCTGATTACTCAAAAAAAAAAGGGGGGGGGGGGAGGGAAAAATGCACCCCAGCATCACCAGTTTGTAAAGGGTGTACCCTGTCCTAAACACAAAATTGTGTGAAAAATAAAACAATCATGAAAATGAAGTTCCTCTTGATGGTGGAGCTGGCTAGATGACAAACCAAATAGATTAAATAGATTAAACCAGTTCAATACCTCTAGTTCTATGTTCAATGCACAACTTGTTAAATGTAAACCGACTTGATGCAACCTCTGGTCGTGAAAGCCGGTATAGAAAATAATAAAATAAATAAATAAATAAATTAGCACTACAGTGTGTGAAAAGTCTTTCTGTCCTTGAGAGTTTCCCCAAATAGTTTACTTAGTACTAAACAGAAAGCTGGCCTGGTTTCAGTCTCTTATAGAAACACCAAGGTCCAACAGCTTCTCTCTCCCAGCGCTATTTCATTTGGCTGTACCTGCCAGCTAAGGTTTATGCTTGACTTTGGCTGAAAAGCTGAAGCAGTTAAGATGAGATACTGAATTTGTGACAAAAGGCAAGGAAATAAACCTTCTCCTTCCTCTGCTAAGATGTTCTATGTGCAGTCTCTTAGGAAGCTGATCTAGCCATGTTCTCCTGGGCCTGGATTTCTCTGTAAAGGAATTCTCTCAATCTCCCAGCTCCTGGCTCCTTTGTTCTTGTTGGGATTTTACATGTAGCTTGTCTATGAAGCAAGAATAGCTGTCTTTCTCTCTATTTTCTCAGAGTACAGACTTCTTTCTCTCCCTCTTGATAATTAGGAGAAGAACTGATTGCAAGACTGCCAGATGCACTCTTCTCTTCCTGGCTTCAACTCCTGACCATCCCTGCCCCACCAAGAGAGAGAAAGAGCCAGCCAAATTGCATCTATTCAAAATTAAATGGACTCCCAGCATTCCTTTTGCTTCCCCCTCTGATGACTATGTAGTGCTGTTCTCTGAGCAAGCTAAATAGTTCAGCCCTTTTCCCCACTTGTTAACACTGAGTGCTGGATGCTGGTTCTTGTAGAACATTTGTCATTCACAGGAGAGCACACAGGGGTTTTTGATGTATTTTTATATTCCGTCATATTAGCTGTGGTGGCTTGCAGTCTCTGTAGGATTGAAAATCCCTTTTATGACAGATCCAAAACATCACTTTGATCTAGATGCAGCTCGTTCTGCATTGTAAGGTTCCAAAACATGATAAGCTTAAGGGAGCAGGAGCCTGGTTTATAGTAGCTTGCTACAGATGGGACACTGAGGCAGAGTTAATAAAAATTACATTATTTTTCAGCATTTTTATTTCCAACTACTTTTTTTCTGGTGTCACTCTTGTCCTTGTCACAAGTCCATGACAAGGTGTGCAACAGAATTCACAGATTAATTGAACTTTGTCATAAGCTGCAATGTAAATGTTTCTGCTTTGGCTCATAGAACCTGACTTTAGACCACTTCAAGTCTCTACTGACCTGAGCTGAATTTGAATCGGTGACCTAAAGGGTGAAAGGCTGTGTAACAGTAGGGCAATTCCCCTGAGCCATCAAATGCATTAATGTTGCTATTTTCTAACCTTTTTACAGAAATGCTTCCATTTAACATATTTATGGAAATGCTATAGTGATATGTATTTAGTCTAGTGGTGTGGTGTTCATATGGGTTAATAGTCTACTAATTCACCTCCATTTTTTCAGGTCAACAGTCTCTTGCTTATCATTTACTGTATTTCAAAACTCTAGTTAAATTGTTTAAAAAAAACCCAGTAAGTTAAAAAAAAAAAAACTTGGAGGAGAGCAATTTGTTTGATATTGGCTTGTAAAACGGTAAAGTCTAAGGTTTAAATTAGTCCTGGGGAAATTCTGCGCAACTGCCGAATGCAGAATTTGCGCAGAATTCCCCCTTCGAGCAGAAATTGCAGTTTCTGCACAGAATTGGAGCAGACCCCATTGTGCCACAAGCGGACCCCATCCTGCTTATTGCGAAGAGCAAGGAGGTCCCAGCATGCCATGTGGTGGCGAAGAGGAAGGAGGCCCATGCATGCCGCATCACGGTGAAGAGGAAGAAGGCCCTGGCTTGTCGCATGGCAGCAAAGAGGAAGGAGGCCCCTGTGTGCCACGTCATGGAGAACAGAAAGGAGGCCTCTGGCGTGCCGCGGCATGGCGAAGAGGAAGGAAGCCCCTGGCGTGCTGCGGCATGGCGAACAGAAAGGAAGCCCCTGGCGTGCTGCGGCATGGCGAAGAGGAAGGAGGCCCCAGTGTGCCACGTCATGGCGAACAGAAAGGAAGCCCCTGGCGTGCTGCGGCATGGCGAAGAAGAAGGAGGCTCCTGGCGTGCCACATCACGGTGAAGATGGAGGTGCAAGTCCCAGCAAGCTGCGAGCGAAGCAGGCCCCCGATGACTCTGTGTGCAGTGGTTGTGAGAGAGACTGTGTATAGAGGTATGTGTTTAAGACTGCAAGCTGGTGTGTGTGTGTATGGGAGAGCATGAATAAGGGTGTGTGTGTGTGTGTCAGAGAGAGGGAGTCTTTGTGAGGAGATTGTGAAGGAATGTGTATGTGTGTGAGAGATTGGGAGCTCTTGTGCATGAAAAAGGGTGTGTGTTATGTGAGGGTGCTTGTTTGTGAGAAGAGGAGCCTGTGTGAAGGGATATATGTGTGTGTGTGAGAAAGAGGGAGCCAATGTGCAGGGGTGTGTGTATGAGAGAGAGAGATAGGTAGCTTGTGTGAGGGTGTATGCATGAGAGAGAAAGGGAAACTGTATGAAGGTGGGGGGGGGAGGGGTGGTACGAGAGAGAGAGGAAGCCTGTACGAGGGTGTGTGTAAATGCACGAGAGAGAGAGGGACAGAGGGGAGCCTGTGAGAGAGGGGTCAAACTCTGGGAGTGGATATAGAGGGGAAGGGGAGAGAGAGTGGTGAAGGAGTTGGGGGGGGTCCTGAGAAGGCAAAGTGAAAGGAGACTGACTAGGGGAGCAGGGAGAGAGGGAGGAAGGGACATTCTTACAATGTACTTCTAGGAAAATTCTGCTCAAGATATTTAAAACTCGACAACTTTAACTAATACATTTTTTCTGTATTATATTTTAAATGAAATACTTAAAGATTGTCAAGTATATTGTGCTATTTTAACCAATATAAAGTATGCAGAATTTTGCAGAATTTTCAATTTTTGTGTGCAGAATTTTCAATTTATTTGCGCAGAATTTTCTCCAGTATTAAATGACTTGATTTGTATAATTGTCAGGGCAAGTCTGCTCTGGAGTTCAGGATAGGGTTTTAACCACTAGATTAGCTAGTAACCTGGAAAAAAACAGCACCCTAGAGAAGAAAACTGCCAGATAGAATCCAAAGCCACACACTTAGGCATCAGGGATTGACTGGGAAGCAGGAAACTGCAGCAATCCAAAGGCTAACCTGCTCTCTTGCTACTGAACTTCCTGCAAGCAGCAAATGTATTGCCAAATTTATCTCATCCAGGCTTTCAGTTGTAGTTTATTACTAGTTACAGCTCCAGCTTTTGACCTGCACTCTGACTCCAGCTTACAGTCCCAGCTTGCTTCTAGTCACTGTTCCAGTTCTGCAGCTTGCCTGTCTCCAGTTCAGTTTCTGCAGTCTTGGTTCAACTTAATCCTCTCCAGTTTTTTTTCTGACTATAAGTTTCGGGTCTGTACCTTTGTTTATTCAAGCTTAAACTCCCAATTTGTTCCATTCCAGCTTTTACTAACTGAAAGCTTCAGGTTAGGGCCTCTATCTACCAAGTGCATTTCTGACCCTGAACACTTCTTAGCCTGTCTCAGGCATAGCTTGAGCACCTATGCCTGGGGTGTGGCCCTGCTTTGAGCCTTGTAGGTACCTAAAGGGCAGTAACCTGACACTTAATCTTAAACATGAAATCAAGCAAATGTTCCACCAACTACCAAGTCTAGTAAACTGAAGAGAGATTTAGTTGAGATAGGTTCATATGCACAAAATACAGCTTGCGTGACACCATTCTCTTCTGTTGAAATTTCTATTTCCTAGCGTGTAGCAGATGGATTCAGGACCAATGGATATAGTGTACTCCTGATAGCAGTTGGAGACTGATCAGATTTCAATCTGATGTCAGCCCTAGTACATATACCCCTGCAGGAAGTGCAGCTCTTCAGTATTTTTTGTCTCCATAGCAGTTAGGGACTCTATGCATGTTAGCATAACGTTAGAGTAAATTTAACCAAAGAAATCTTACCTCTACAGATGAGCCCCGCTCTCCTGCGGTGATACCCATTGGGTCCCTCCCCCAGTCGAGATTCCCGAGGTGATTTCCGCGATCCCTCGGAGGTGAGCTTTGGTCCGGCGGCCGACCTTCAGCAGGGACCTAGCCCCCGACATCGGGTGAGGCTGAGAGGCAGCAGGTGCAACCTCGAGTGCGGCGGTGAAGGTATTTTCCCTCTCCCCCCACAGCCAGAGACCGCCCGGAATGAAACCGGGAAGCGCTGGGACAAGGTAAGGTAGAAATCTATTTAAAAGTCTCCGGTCTCCGACGCTCGAGGGGACGCACAGGTCACCAGCCGGGACCAGTGCCACCGGGTTGATCGGCCCTAGCAGGGCTAGACCCCGGTCAGATCCGAGGGCCCTCCCACATGGAGACCCTCCGAGGTGGTCGCCATATTGTCCGCATGGTCGCCGTAACCATTTTGGCCCTGTTCGCCGCCTTGTCCGCCATCTCGATCCGTGCACACAGAGGCGAGCCGTGCGCACAAATACCTTGTGTGCACAACGTCGCGCGCACAAGTGCTGGGCGCACAAGCGAAGCGCATAGCCACGCACTTGCTGTGCTGGGCTCATAACTTCAACCCGTGCGCACAACAGTGTGCACATCGCTCGGCACGCGCGCACCAAACCTACATGCGCATCTTAGACGCACACTGGAGCGGACAACTGTTTTGTATGCGTCAAACCATGGCTCCACCTGAAAAGAAGCTCAAAGCTCAGGGCCTTTGCCCAGCATGCCACATTAGAGTTGCACAGCATGAGGAGGCCACGGCCCTGTGTATACAGTGCGAAGAGGCCTAGGGGACCCAACTCATGGCCCTCCCCAGCCGGTACCGGACCCCAGCCTTTCGAGCAGTCATCGGACCTAGCATCACACAGCGGGACCCCCCCCAAACGGTGCCCCTCTAGATACGGTGCCCCCTAGTCTAGACCCAGCTTCTATCTCCTGGGTGGAATTCTTCAAAGGTCTGCATACCTTCGTCCACATGCAACCAGGGCCTCCTACAATGCGGTCACAGGCACCACCAGAGGACCTCAACATGCCAGGACCCTCTATGCCCAGGGAGGTGATCCCACTGCCCAGAAGCCCCACCTTCGGGGACACAGACATCTCAGATGAGAACCCCTGGAGGAAGGGGAACTCCCTCCGGGGACAGAACCCCATCGAACCATGAGACAATTCTTCACCAAGGACGAGCTTCCAGACCTGGTCACGCACAGGTTGAAAGAGCTTGCCATCCCGGGCACAAGCGCCTCGGGGGAACCTAAGCCAAACCCACTTTTGGAGGGACTTCGTCAGACCTCCCACCATTTCCCATTATTACAAGCCGTCCAGCAACTAATTGACCTGGAATGGGAGGCCCCAGAAACCACGTTCAAATGGGGCCGGGCTCTGGCAGCCATGTACCCTCTGGACCCTGCCGCCAAAGATCTGGCATGTCCGAAAGTGGATGCCATGGTCTGCGCGGTCTCAAAGCGTACCACTATCCCAGTGGAAGGAGGAGCAGCACTCAAGGATGCTCAAGACAGACATCTGGAATTTATCCTCAAACAGTCCTTTGACGTTTCCGCTATGTCTTTACAGATCGCGGCCTGCTGGGCCGTGGTGACACACGCCTGCTTAGCGCAGATCAGGAACAACACTCCTGGGGAAACCCTGGAACCAGCCGTATCATTCCTTGCGGACGCCACTTTGGATCTGGTACACACGGCAGCTAGAGGAGTCTCATCCTCCATGGCAGCCAGAAGACAAATCTGGCTCCGAAACTGGTCAGCCGACGCATCCTCCAAAACGAGACTCACAAGGATGCCTTTCAAGGGAACACTTCTGTTCGGAAGTGAACTTGAGAAACTAGCCAACAAGTGGGGCGAATCCCCACTGCCGCGGCTACCGGAGGACAGGAATAAGAGAAACCAGCGATCCTTCCCCCGGACCTCCAGGGGCAGAGGATCATAACGCTTCAACCCATATAGTAGCTCATATCAAGTGGCCCGCCCCGCAGGCCGGAGCCAGTCCTTTGGAACAAGCACAATAAAAGGGGAGCCAGCTCGGGCCCAGGCCCCAGCCGCACCCCATAAAGAAAATCAGCTGACCCATCCAAAGGAAGAAGCCATAGGAGGCAGACTGGCCCTATTCTACCAAAGATGGGTAGAGATAACTTCGGACAAGTGGGTCTTTGCCATCATTCGAGAGGGATATTACCTGGATTTCCACCACCTCCCTCCGGACAAGTTTGTGGAATCTCCCTGCCACGACCCTTCCAAGAGAATGGCAGTGGAAGCTATGCTGACTAGGTTTCTAGCCTTAGAGGCTATAACACCAGTGCCTCCACAACAAATAAATACTGGCCATATTCCATCTATTTTATCGTTCCCAAGAAGGAAGGAACATTCAGACCTATCCTGGACCTCAAGGTGGTCAACCGTTACCTGAAGATTCCCCGCTTCCGCATGGAAACCCTATGCTCGGTAATAAGGGCAATACAACCGGGAGAGTTCCTTACCTCCCTGGATCTGTCCGAAGCCTACCTACACATTCCGATCCATCAAGTGCATCAGTGTTTTCTACGCTTCTCGATCCTGGACCGTCACTACCAGTTCCGGGCACTACCTTTCGGGTTAGCCACTGCACCCCTGACGTTCACCAAGATCATAGTGGTGGTGGCAACAACACTGAGGAAGGAAGGAATCCGCGTGCACCCTTACCTAGACGATTGGCTGATCAGAGCGAAATCCCCAGAGGAAAGCCACCAGGCAACCAACAGAGTCAAAACTCTACTGGAGAGCCTTGGGTGGGTGGTCAACACAAACAAGAGCTACATGCAGCCCTCCCAATCTCTAGAATACCTGGGAGTCCGGTTCGACACCAAACAAGACAAGGTCATCCTGACACCGACAAGGAGATAAAAACTAATGACCCAATTACGAACCCTGTTGAGTGAACCTCGCTCCACAGCATGGGATTACCTACAAGTTCTCAGCCTCATGACATCCACACTTGAGGTAGTCCCATGGGCACGGGCTCACATGAGACCCCTACAACGCTCACTACTATCACGATGGAATCCTCTGTCCCAGAACTACACCATACGGCTTCAGCTTCCGGACAGAGTTCGGGCCCAACTACGATGGTGGCTACAAGAAGCCCATCTGAGCCAGGGAAGGAGACCATCCTCCCCAACCTGGATCCTACTCACCACGGATGCCAGCCTAAGAGGATGGGGAGCACACTGCCAGGAGCTAACCGCCCAAGGGCAATGGAACAAAGAAGAGTCGGGATGGAATATCAATCGCCTAGAAGCCCGGGTAGTCAGACTAGCCTGCCTAAAGTTTGGTCACAGACTCCGAGGCAAAGCGGTCAGAGTAATTGTCAGATAATGCCACAACAGTGGCCTACATCAACCGTCAGGGAGGAACCAGAAGCCAACAGGTGTCTCTGGAAATAGACCCTCTAATGTCATGGGCGGAAGTGAATCGTCAAGAGATCTCAGCTGTCCACATTGCCAGGAAAGACATTGTCGCAGCGGACTACCTCAGCAGAGAGAATCTAGATCCAGGAGAATGGAAACTGTCAACCACAGCATTCCAATTGATAGTAAACCGTTGGGGAACACCAACCATGGACCTCCTGGCAAGCTGGTCCAACGCCCAAGTACCTAGCTTCTTCAGCCGCAGGCGGGAACCCCAGTCTCAGGGAATCGATGCCCTGGTACAGACCTGGCCACAGGAGACTCTGTTATACGCCTTCCTGCCGTGGCCCCTATTGGGCGCGATCATCCAAAGATAGAACACCACAGGGGGCCAGTACTTCTAGTGGCCCCGGACTGGCCAAGAAACCATGGTACACAGACATGCGAAGACTGTTGGCAGGGAACCCCCTGCCGCTACCTCCACACAGAGACCTGCTCCAAAAGGGACCAATCCTCCACTAGGAGCCAGCTTGATTCTCTCTTATGGTCTGGCCATTGAGAGGACTCGCCTAAAGAGGAGAGGATACTCGGGAGCAGTAATTGACACCCTACTCCGAGCACGCAAGTTCTCCACATCCCTAACATACATAAGGATTTGGAGAGTATTTGAATCCTGGTGTGAGGACCATGACATTATACCACACTCAGTCAAAATTCCTATGCTTTTGGAATTCCTACAGAACGGACTACAGAAGGGATTGTCCCTCAACTCCATCAAGGTACAGGTGGCACCTTGTCATGCTACCGAACCAAGAGCGAGAGTGGCAACATAGCCTCTCACCCGGATGTCTCCCGCTTCCTGAAAGGAGTCAAGCACATCCAACCACCCCTAAAGTGGATGGAACCTCAACCTGGTCCTAGATTTCCTAGCAGGAACCTCCTTCAGACTTTTCCGCGGCCTGTCTCTCTGACTATTAACATTGAAGACAGCCTTCCTGCTAGCACTCTGTTCAGCTCGTTGTATATTCGAGCTACAAGTACTGTCCTGTCGGGAGCCGTTCCTCAGACTCAACCCCAGGAACCATCCAGTTACGCATAGTTCCGTCGTTCCTCCCCAAAGTGATGACTCACTTCCATCTCAACCAAACCATCTCACTACCATCACCAGATGAGCATAAGAATTCGGAAGAGGCTCGAAGTCTAGGACATCTCAACGTTGGCAGGCTCCTAGCCCGATAGCTGGAAAGGTCAGAATCCATACGAAAGACGGACCATCTATTCGTCCTTCACAGCGGGAAGAAGCAGGGGGAAGCGGACTCACGAGCAGCCATAGCCCGCTGGATCAAAGAAGTCATCAAGGCGGCCTACGTGAAAGCAGGCAAACCACTGTCTTTAAAAGTCAAGGCCCATTCTACTAGAGCCCAGGCAGTGTCCTGGGTGGAAACCAAGATGCTGGGTAGTGACATGGTCCCCCATCCACACCTTCTCCAGGTTTTACCGCCTGGATGTTCAGGCTCGGGAGGACACAGCATTTACAAGGGCAGTACTAAGTGGGTCACAGGCAACCTCCCACCCGGTTCGGGAGTAGCTTTTATACATCCCATTGGTCCTGAGTCTATCTGCTACACGCTAGGAAATGGAGAAATTACTTACCTGATAATTTCATTTTCCTTAGTGTAGACAGATGGACTCAGCATCCCACCCACGGCTGCCTTTTCTCATGGAATTCTCGGGGGACATCCCCGGAGTGAGTGATTCAAGGGTAAGCCATGCTTTCCTTCATCTAGGACACCCATCCTACCGGGTGTTGACGTTTCCCGGTTGAGGGCACTGGCGGTCTCCAGCTATAGCCAATTCAACCAGTTCAAATTAATCAAGTTAACCAAGTTATAAAGTTAATCAAGTTATTCAAATTAGTCACACATATATCCACAATGCTTTTCAAGGAGAATACTGAAGAGCTGCACTTCTGCAGGGGTATATGTACTAGGGCTGACATCAGATTGAAATCTGATCCGTCTCCAACTGCTATCAGGAGTACACTATACCCATTGGTCCTGAGTCCATCTGTCTACACTAAGGAAAACAAAATTATCAGGTAAGTAATTTCTCCATTAAACTTTCCTTCAAAATATAGACTTAGACAACCATAATCAACAGTTTAAATCAACTGTGAATAAATGTTAACCAAAGACAAGTGGCAAGACATGCAGTAAGATGACTAGCATGCCCTGATGATGTTCAAAGGGCATAAGAAGAAAAAAATCCAGAATGATAAGATACCATTTTAGAAAATACTGTGCCTCCAGAGCACATAGATACATATCTTTATCAAACATTCTGTGGGTTTTTGATTGATTTAAGAAAAGGATCAGCCAGATAATAAGCCTGTGTTTGAAAAGAATATTTAATAGAAAAAAATATGATTCAAGTAGTGGGAATGGGGCTTGTTCTTTGCTCTTTGGGTTAATCTTGGACTGCAGAGTCAAAATAGCTGCAGACCATGTCCAGGCCTAGCTACCAGTGTGACTGTGTTTTTTTTTTTTGTTTTGTGTGGGATTTTTTACAGAGCTTTGAGTTTTAAGCCAAGGGAAATTTAACAAAATAATTTACAATTATGCTGTAGCATGAATACATGAAGGTTCATCAACTTATTAAATTGTTGCTTTTGACCACTAATTCCCACCTGAAAAGCATATTGATGTAGTATTTCTGATTGCTCTGAGGAATCTATGTGTGACAGAGTAAGTCCATTAATAACACAGCTATGCAGAGGATGAGGAATGTCTCTGAATCCCATTAGTCTCCGCAGTCAATGGGTCATAAGAATGTGAGAACTGCCAAACTAGACCAGACCAAGGATTCATCAAGCCCAGTATTCTGTTTCCATCAGTGCTCAATTCAGGTCACAAGTACCTGGCTGGATCCCAAATAGTAGACAGATTCCATGCTACTTACACCTAGGGATAAGCAGTGGCTTCCTCGTCTACTTGGTTAAAAACAGTTTATGAACTTTTCCTTCATGAACTTGTCCAAATCTTTCTTAAACCCAGCTACTCTGCCTTTATCACATCATCGGGCAATGAATTCCAGAGCATAATTGTGCATTGTGAAAAAATATGTTCTCTGATTTGTTTTACATGTGCTTGCTACTTAGTAACTTAATGGAATGTCTCCCCAGTGTGTTTTATTTTTTGAAAGAGTATACAACCGATCTGCATTTACTGTACCTGTTCCACTCCCCTTATGGTTTTATAGACCTCTATCATATCTCCCCTCAGCTTTCTTTTTTCCAAACTGAAGAGCCCTAATCTCTTTTGCCTTTCCTCTGTAGGGAAGCTGTTTCGTTACCTTTATCATTTTGGTCACCCATCTCTGTATCTTTTCCTAGTTCTGCTATATCTTTTTTGAGATGCTGTAACCAGAATTGTACACAGTAAACTAAGGATCATTGTGACCCTATTTGAGACTGTATCTCAATGAGGATAGAGCCAGAATGGAAGCAGGTCAGATAAAGGCAACTAAAATGCTTTTATGAGATGAGACTAAAGGACCTAAATATGTATATCCTGGAGGATAGAAGGGATAGGGAAGATATGATATAGTTTTTAAGTATCTGAAGTATATTAATGATGCACAGGAACGGACTGTATAGAAATAGGGAATATAATATGAAGTTCTAAGGATGTAGACTCAAGAACAACACCAGGAAATGTTGTTAATGGAAAGGGTGGTAGATACATGGAATGCCCTCTGGGAAGATTAAGTGAAGACCAGAATAGTAATGGAAGTCAAAGTGTGCTATAAGCACAGAGGATCCCTAATGTGTAAAGAATGGCAATGAAGAACAAGGGTAACCTGCACATAGTGACAATTATCATTATTCTTAATAGAAGACATGGTGGGGGGGGGGGGGGCAGAATAAACTGCACTAAGTGGCAGTTACCCAGGTAGAGAGTCCATCAAGCTAGGTTGAGAGAACATTGCACAAATCTCATCTTTGGGTGAGTTTCCTCACTCCGAAGGTCATCAAATCTTCACAAGAGTGCACTGTTTTGTTCGTTTGATGCACTCTGAATGTCAAAGTGGCCCCTAACTCCTACACTAATACCTAAACCTCACCTTGAGTAACTAAGTGGGCCTCCTATAGAGGTATAAATACCTACCTAGAATGAGGGCCTTATAGCTAGGTTCACGCGTGTCTCTCTCGCTCTCTCTCCCCTCCCCCCCCCCCCCCCCCCCCGTGGGAAGCCATCTCACTTGGCCAGAAATCCTGCCCCAAACTCCTCCCCTTTTCCTGATTTGCATTGCACCGTGCGTTATGGAGCTTTCTCATGCGTTAAATGCATTTTCGCATGTATTAAAGGTGATTTTCGCATGCAAAAACGCCTTAACGCGTACGAAAAAGTCATAATAGCACTTTGATAAATGACCCCCATAGTTTGTCATTCCCTTTTCAGATCATTTATAAATATGTTAAAAAGTACCGGTTGCAGTACATTTCCTTGGGGCACTCCATTATTTACCTTTCTTTATTAAGAAAACTGACCATTGAGTCTTACTCTCTTTTCCCTATATTTTAACCAGTTTACAATCTACAATAGGAAAATTGCCTCCTAACCAATTTTATTTCTTTCCACGTGTTTATATGCCGCCTATACACAGCTCTAGGCAGCTTACAATTAAAACATTCATAAAATAACATAACAACATTCAACATAAAACAATAAATATTAAACTAACCAATAAAATAACACATAAGACAAAATAAAATTGTAAAAACAACACAAACAGCCAGATACCTTCAGACTTACAGTCTTGGAACTTCCCCATTTCCTAAGGGGAGTGTCATGAGAGACTTTGTCATACATCTGAAAATCCAGATACAAGTATATCCAATAACTCACTATTATCCACGTGCTTATTCTTCTTCAAAAAATGTAGCTGATTGGTTAGGCAAGACTTCCCTTGGGTAAATACATGTTGGCTGTTCTCCTATTAAATGCAACGTGAACTAGTCTCGACACTGTGAACTTTAAATTACTTAACCAATGTACACCATTGTTGTGATTGTATTTCTAATAAAAGTTTGTGTTGCTAAGATATATTGATCAGGGGTTTATGCCTGCCACACATTAGTTCACATTGTATTTGCTTTATATGTGTGTGCTCTTTACTCCACCCTATTAAACCGTGCCTGTCTATATATTCTGTAATAGGAGTGCTCTTTACTCCACTCCTATTAAACCGTGCCTGTCTATATATTCTGTAATTTTATTCTTTAGGATCATGTCTACTATAGACATGTTCACTTGTCTGTAGTTTCTTGGAGTGTGGAACCCTTTTTAAAGAGTGTCTTTACATTAGCCACCCTTCCAATCTTCAGGTTCAATAGAGTTTTAATGAGAGGTCTTCAATTTCATTTTTTTTAAATTATTTCAGAAATGTGGGGTGTATACCATCTGGTCCAGGTGACTGGCTACTCTTTAGTTTGATAATTTGCCCTATTACCGTGATTTCTTCAATTCCACCTCAATAAACACTAAAAGAAATAATTAATTTAGGATTTCTGCTATGATCTTGTCTTCCATAAGTACACCATTTCTCCTTGATCAGCTAAAGGTTCAGCTGACTCAACAGGCTTGCTTCAGATGTATTTGAACACATTTTTGAGTTCTTGCCTCTACAGCCAGCTTCTTTTCAAATCTGCTTTTTACCTGCCTTATCAGTCATCTAACTTGCCAGTGCTTATGCTTTTTCTTATTTTCTTCATTTGAATCCTCTTTCATTTTTTTTAAATAGCTATTTTGGCCATAATATCCTGTTTCTTCGTGCCTTTTAGCATGTTGGCAGTCATTTGGCCTTCCTTCTGCCTTTTTGATGTGTGGAATACCTCTGTTCTGGACTTCCAAAAAGGTATTTTTAAACAATTTCCACACCTGCTGTAAACTCTTAACTTTTGCAACTGAATCATTTGTTGTTCTATTTGCCTATTTTATCATAGTCTCCTTTTAGAAAGTTAAATGCTAGAGCATTTCCTTCCACCATGTTACATAATCATATAAACAAAGGATCCTTTCGCTTTAGCATTAGATGCCATACTAGTGAACAAATAAATTCCCACTATTTATTACATAACTTATTAGAGGCTTATATCAGAAACATACATACACAATTCTAATATTTGATTTTATAATTACAAACTGTTGGAAATGCGATTCATATCACTGTGTTGTTCGGTATTGACTCAACTAGAACTGAACCGTTTTGAACTGCTAGGCCTGCCGTACTGCTCTGTATGTGTACTTGTGTTTTGTTTCTGTGTGAGTTGAGTTGTCCACTTACAGTTCCTTTTCTACCCTGTTTTACTGCTCTTGGAAAGAAAAACCTCCTTGGCTTGTTTTTCTTTAGGTAATTTTGCCACTGATTAGGGTCACCATGCCCCCAGCCTATTTTAGTTCTCCCCTATACATCTTACTTTCTTAGCTGTCTGAATATTCTCAATTAGTAATAAGCTATTTTGATTAGCTGTTTGCCAATAACCATTACAAAATGCTTTCACCTATCCCCTATTTTAAACATCAGTTATAACATTTCATTGGTGAGCATCATATCATAATTTGAATGCCAGAAATAATACATTCTGCAAACAGCAGTGTGATAAATGAATTAGAAAGGGATATTGCTACTTAATGCACCTAATAGAGAAATTCAGTTGCTTCATTATGTCTCCTTATTGAATATGTATAGTTTTTCCCTGCACAGCACACAATTGTGTTAAACATTGCTCCAGGACGGAAATGGAATCAATTAGACCAAAAATCACAGCATCAGAGAGATGAAAGTAGAATAAGAATTAGGCCATAGTGAAGACTATACATATTCACTCTCATCTCTGCAGGTGGTGTAATTTAAAATTTTCATTGAATTATGTTTTGGTGCTAATCAGAAGTTTTTACATTTTCAAATCACTTGATTAAGAATGCAGCTGTAGTCTTAAATTTCATCAATCATATTTGTGTTTTTTCAAATTACTCAGAATTTGGAGCTAATATTAGTCACATTAATATTTTTACTTAATATTCAATTAGACTGCTTTCACTTTTACAACAAATTCTGAAATGTAAGGTTATTTGTATGTAGTAGACTTTAACTTACTAGAAAAGCCCAATGTTTGGTTTATATATGCTCATTGTATTACTACTTCAAAATATTCTATCTAAAATATATTTTTCCATAAAATATTTTGTCAAATACAATATTTTTCATAGGCATAGCGTTACATCATATATCTGAAACCGTGCTTGCAGTTTTTGTGTAGAAAGGTTGGTTGAGTCTTCTGTTAATTTTATTGACCTCCTGTAGGCGTCAAAACGTTGCATTGTCAAAATGGTCCTGGTTTTACTGAAGTGGTTCAATTTGATTTACTAAATATATTTGGAAATGTATTTCTTTGAAAAAAAATATATGTGTGTGTGTGTGAGGTTAAATATCTATCAAACGGTCACATATCTAAGTGGTGATGGGGTGGGAGAGTTTTGAAAAGGAAGGAGAATATTTTGAAGGTTAGATCTAGTTAGAAAATATATGAAGAGCTGAGAACTTTGCATTGTGAAACCATTTGTGGTAACTGCATCTAGTTTATAAGCTATTAAAATATAGATCATGTATAAAATATATTATCAACTAAAATTACATTGGGAGAAAGATTATAGCATTAAAGCAAGGGACATTCCAAGGTAACGATTGTCTTCAAGGAGAATAGCAGGATAACAGAAGGTCTGTCTTTCACACAATTATCTCACATTTGTCAAGTACCATCATAATGTGACCTTCCTTACTTTTCATACTGAAATGCTGTTTTCTTGGTGAATGAGGCCCTCTGTAACTCATATAGTTAGATTTTGTTTTCTCTCATAAAAGCAATAAAGTACTGTTGATTTAGGTTTTTCCTTTTATATGATGTTGTGGTCTTGTCTTTGGGGCTTCTTTGTTTTAATGTTTTTGGTATGACTTTCATTTCTTTTGTGGATAAATAACTACATTTTAAAGAATATTAAAGTATTCCAGTTCTTACCAAACATGGTTGTACAGATCAAGGCTTACCTTTTTCAATATATTCTCTACTAGGAGGAAATCATTATCTCTATGCATGGCAAATAAAGCTGATGGCATCAAAAGGTATGACATTTCAGATGAAGAAGCAGACTTGACTGCAGGGCCCGTTGAGGAAAAATATAGAACCCTAATTCTGTCGCCATACAATAACCTCAGGGGTAGATTTTAAAAAGCATTTACTCGAGCAAAACTGGTTTTTGCTCGAGTAAATACACTTTACTCAAGTAAGTGGGCTTTTCAAAATTGCTACAATATATGCCATTGAATTGTCCATAGGATTTACTCAAGTAAGTGCACTTTACTCGAGTAAATAGCTTTTGAAAATTGCTACGATAGTATGTCACATTTACATGCGTAACTCCTTTGAAAATGACCCCCTCATTTTGGAGATAAATCCGTGCTTGGACGCATGTTACAGAAAGTTCAGGATTGCAGTGTGTACAGTTTGTATTTGGTTTTTATTCTGTGGAGCATGTAGTTTGGTTGAGTCATACTGTAGAATTTCTTATTGTTTATGCAATGGCTTTCTCCTATTTTTTTACCTTTTTATTATATAATTAGTATATAAACAATACTATTATTTCATAAAACACCACACATCATTATCTAAGACAACATTCCACAAAATTAGAAACTTAAAAATCATATTTATGTATTTTACTTTGAGATTAGGATGATGTAACTGCAAGGGTTAACAAGTTTTAGGTGATAGCTTTCTGTTGGACTTAACTGTGACTAGCAGGGCTGCTGTTATGGGAACTTGACTGGCTCGCCAAGCTGAAGATGTAAGAAAGTAGGCCAAGCTGTGCACCTCCAGCACTGCCAGCACCCTTTTTCTTCTGCACAAGCATGCATGCTCCCCAGGCAGGCCAACAGTGGCCTAGTCTGCCTCAGAGGCAGGGGCGGGAACTTCCCAGCCAACCCAGAGGGAGAGGAGGGAGCACCAATAATAACCCTTTCCCAAAGTACTATGCTGGCAGGCAATAGTTCTGGTGGCTAACTTTTGAGGGCTATGCTCTTTTCAGGTCAGTGAACAAACAGCACAATTCCAGTGGGTTTAAACAGTACATACTTATCCTATAGCCTACATCTGTACCATCTGGTTCGTAGACTGCGACACTTGGTCCATAAAGGCCATCTGGCCTTTCTTTCTCTGGTAGAAATAAGATTGTCAGGCATCTCATAAGGATTTTCCTACCTTGCTCCAGTTTTTTGGAATGGTATCTTTTGTCTTTGCACTGAATACTTTAAATACATTAAGGCATGACTCTTTGAAAACACATTTTGACATATTTAGTTATCCCCTTGTGTGGTGTAATATCTGTAATCATTTGTTTTGCTGGAGTTTGCAAGTGTATGTCATATTTTATCAGCTAGTGAAGCTTATTTGGAATTTATGTGTCCCCCCCCCCCCCCTTGTTCCTGATTATTGGATGGTATTCTGTTATGCTACAGGTTGGAACATTTTATTGCTTATTTTATATTTTTATTGAATTTTTGTGTTAATATGGTATAATACACATATAATAAAAATACATTGTTACACATGGTTTTTATGCATTATTACATTAGATGTTTTATGTTTTTATGCATTATGCTGCTTATGAGATGTTATTGATTATGATTATTATGGAGTACATTTTAAAGTGGCATCAGGGCTTGCAAGCACATTTTCAAAGGGAATCTCCTTGCAGAGCTTCCCTTTGGAAACACAGACTAGTAGGGAATGGAATTCCTATCTCACGCATACTTGCAAATGTACATGCGGGGATTACAAAATACAATCCTTGTGTATTTTCCCTCCCCTGTTTTTGCTTCATGCTGTTGTCTGTATTTTTATCTGCTGTGGGGTGAGGGGCAATTTTCAGCAGCCCATTTTACACATGTAAAAACTTCTGAAAATTCTTCCCTATATGTTTTAATTTTTCTGTTTGCCACTTTGAGCTTTTTAAGGAAAGGCGGTATATAAATATAATTGGAATTGTACTTGGACTGACCTTATGAAGGAAGCATAGATCTTGAAAAATATTCATATATGTGTTAATCAAAAAGATAACACCTAATCCAGTGGTTCTCAACCTGGTCCTCAGGGACCGTCTGACTTGTCTGTTTTTTCAGGATATCTCTATTGACTATGTATAATTATATTTGTATACATTGGAGGCAGTGCATGCAAATGTATCTCTTGCATATTCATTAGAGGTTCTTGAAAACAGACTGGCCAAGTGGTCCAAAGGACCTGGTTGAGAACAATAGTCCTAACCAGCAACTCATTTGTTTGTCCTTTATTTCAAGATATTTAAGTGGATTAACACAGCAACTGCATTGCTTGAATTTTCATGCAATTTTAGTAATTTTATTTGTATAGTGTTTTCATTGTTTTATATTCTGAGGAAGAAGAATAGATGCCTGATTTACTTGGCGACTGATAATATTTTTCTTAACCTTTTTTTCTGTGAAAAGGATGTTCACTTTTTATTATATCTAGCCAATAAATAACATTTAGTACTTCAGAATAGAGCTTAGTGCAGGATGCACTCTTATGCTGTCAATTCTACTTCAGTTTGCTGAAAGCACCACTGGTAGTGCCAGAAATCACTCTTATCTCTTGGGCCATCTTAAATGCTTCCAGACCCGAATGCCTAATTTGTTGAGAGCTTGACTATCATTTTGATACATTTTAAGGAGTTTAGCATTGATTTTTCAATTACCTTCTTCCTACCATTATATTGTCAGATATCACTAAGTAAGCCAAATGAATTAAATTTAAAATATTAAGAAAATAGAAGCTAATTTCTTGTGGGCATGCCTTAGACTTGCTCTGGCTCCTGCTGTCCTCCACCCTTGCATATATGTGGACCTGCTCCCTCTTGCTGATAGGGCTAACAATAAGTTGAAGCTCACAATGGTGCAGATCATCACCAAAGCGGCAAAGGAAAGGGTTTGCTCATTCAGGAGTGACTGGGAATGTTGTTATAGGTCTGATTTATTTTTTGGGGTGGAAATATAAGTAGGTTTAATTCTGTCCCTACTCTTTAATAAGAAAGGGAGGGGTAGAATAGATGTTTTTTGGGTTATTGTATGTAATATTTATTGGGTCTTGATTTTTATAAATTAGGGGGATGGATGGATGTTTTTTCCTGCCCTCCTATGAAAGAATTGGACTGGGACTGGTTTAAGGATTCCATTATGGTACTACTCTTTTTTTATTGTATGATTGAATTATGATACTTTTAACATGCCTTGTTTATTATGTTGGATTTTCATGTTGTAAACCGCTTAGTTTTCTTTTGAAAAAGACTAGATATAAATGTGAGACAAGAATAAGATATATTTGTTTTTCAATGGCTATAAGAGAGATGTAGTCTTAGGCAGCTGCCAGTAGTCTTTTGTCAGAGCAATGAGACAACAACCAAAACAATTTCCTTACGGGAAATAATTATGGAACTTATAGAGGGATATTCTCCCTATTCCCTTCTGTACTTATATCTGAAACAGGAAACATTTTTTGATGCTACAAAGGGGAGCACAATATCCCTATCCCCCACTCCAGGGTGGGGAAAGGAGGAGAAAAGAAAGGAAGGGAAGGAAAATAAAATGATGGGGCAACCTTGAAGGCCAATAACCTGCAAATGATCCTTTTGTTCCCGGGTGGGGACTGTACTGATCTAGCAGGACTCAAGGAAAGGAAATAACATGTAAGATTAAATGTTATATTTCTTATATTCTGCTAAATCAGTTTGAACTAGTAGAAGGGACCTAAACTGCCATCTAGTTTGTGCGGGAGGACGACAGGGCTGCGTTGTTAACCTCTGCTCCAAAGGCCAAGTCTGCCTTGGTTCTCACATCCAGCCTGAAAAACCTCATAAAGAAATGCAAGGATGACCACCTTGAAAATGTTATCTGGGGGTATTGCAGATGTTTCTGCCCATTGTGACATCTGAACTTTTGTGGAGTGCATCTTGAGCATTGAGGGCGACTACAACTCTTTGAGTAGGTAACCTGAAGAGATCGCTTCCTTGATCCATCTGTCTAGCATAGACTTGGATGCTATTTACCTTTTCAAGAGCCTCCAACTGCGTCAAACAACCTGTCGGTCTTCCTGAATTGATACATTGCTTTCAGGTACCTTGATAAGATGTGCCTTACATCTTGGAAGCAGTGTCCTCTGTCGCCCTTCCGATCCTTGCTCTCTCTGAAGCCTGGGAGAGAGATATATTGATTTAAGTGAAAAGAAGAAACTACCTTGGGATCATCTACTGTGATCACAAAGTACAAGTCCCTGCATGAAAGAGCCTGTAGTTCTGAGATATGTATCATGGAACAGATGGCTACTAAGAAGGCTGTCTTTAGGATGAGATCCTTCAGGGATGCATGTCCTATTGGTTCAAAGGATGAGTCCATGAGGGAATTCAGCCCTAGGTTAAGATCCTAAAGAGGGAGCACTGGCTTAATTGAGGATGGATTTGTTTTATACATCGTAAATACTGAACTGTGTTCTCATGTGCAGCTGTCTGAAGCTCTTTAGTAGTGCCCTTACAGCAGGATATAAAAGCCACTTGCATCTTTAGAGAGTTGAAGGCTAAGCCCTTGTCCAAACCTCTCTGATGGAAGCTCAAGATAACTGAGATATCCGCCTCACAAGATGATGTCTTAAGGCCATGGCTGAAATCCTCAGACATGCAAAAATCTTGATATATGTTAGGAATGCTGATATAATTACCAAGGAGTAGCTATTTCTGCATAGCTGCTCCCTTTCAAGGACCAGACCATAAGCAAGAATTGTGGGGTCTTCCATTATGATTGGATATTGACGTTGTAGCCTATTCCATATGGGGAGACCTGGGGTGGGGGAGAAGCCTTCTGGGCTCCTTATTAGATCTGCATACCATGGCCATCTCGGCCAATCAGGGACTACCAGAATGAGTATTGTAGGATGATTTTCTCTCATCTTTTTATTATCCTGCCTATGAATGGCCAAAGAAGAAGACATAAAGTAGGGCTCCCTTTGGCTTTGTTCAGAGCATCTGTTCCACTGGATCCTTTTCCTTTCCTTCTGCTGAAGAATCTGCTGGCTTTGGTATTTGCTCTGGTCACCATACGGTTTATTAAAGTGAAACCCCATCGGTCCATTATCAGATTGAAGGCTTCTTCACTGAGCTCCAATTCTCCAGGGTTCAGTCTGTTCTTACTGAGAAAATCCACCTGGATGTTTTCGCTTCCTGCAATGTGGGCTGCTGATAAGCACAGCAAATTTTGTTCTGTCCAGGAAAAGAGTAGGGTGGTTTTCTTTGCTTGCTTGTTTACTTATGCCACTGCTGTGGCATTGCTGACATTACACTGACTGCCCTGTCTTTTAGCATGGGTAAAAAGTATATTAGGGCCAGTCTGATGCCTCTTGCTTCTGGTCTATCAACTGATTCTTCTATCATCCAGTGGCCTTGAGCTGTGTTTGTATGAGAATTGTGCATGTGTCTGTGTGTGGTGTATGTTTGTACATGGAGGGTCATGGGGTTGTTGAGGTTGTAATTGTTTGTGTGAGATGCATGTTTGTGTTCGGGGGTGATGGGGTGGTGGTTGTATGTGGAGGTGCATGGGTGGTGATGGTTGTGTGTGAAATGCATGCGTGTGTGAGGTGGGGATGGGTGGCTGTGTGTGTGTGTGAGATGCGTGCATGGAGGGTGATGGGGCAGTTGTAGTTATATATGTGTGAGAAGAGCCTGTGTGTTGGGGTAATGAGGGTGTGAAATTCATGCCTGTGTGTGGGGTTTGATAAGCTGCTTGTGGTTGTGTGTGTGTGTGTGTGATGCATGCCTGTGTGTGGGATGTGATAGGGTGGTGGTTGTATGTGTGAGTTGCTGGGTGGGGTGATGGGGAGTGGTGGTTGTGTGTGTGAAATATGTTCTCTTGTGTGAGGCAGGTGATAAGTGTGTGTGTGTGTGAGATACATCCTTGTGTGTCTTGGGAGGTGGTAGTTGTGTAAGATGCATGCTTATGTGAGGGGACTGATGGTTGTGTGTGAGAGATACATGCCTGTGTGGGGGGGTGATTGGATAGTGGTTGTGCATGTGTACAAGATGCGTGCCTGTGTATGTGGGTGATCAGTGTAATGGTTGAGTGTGTGATATGCTTTCCTATGTGGGGGTGGGGTAGGATGTGTGCATGTGAGGTGATAGAGACGTTTGTGTGTGTGTGTGTGTATGTATCTAGAGGGATGTATGTGTGTGGGGGTTGGTGCTTTTTGGAGTGTGTGTGTGTGTGTGTGGGGAGGAGGTGATATTTATGGTGACAGATGTGAAGGCATATGTGGGATGTGTATGGGGTGGGGGGTGCTGTGTGGATCTAGGGAGTGCATGGGGATGGTGGTGTTTGAGCTTATGGGGTGTGGGGAGAGTGTGTATGGAACATGTCTGTGGGTGAGGATGGTAGTGTGTGTGAGGTGGTGGCGGAGGGGTGATGGTGTGAATGATGTTTGATGGGTTTTGAGGGGTGTGGAAGATTGTTGGGGTGTTTGTGTATGGGGATAGGGTGTGGGGAGAGTGTGCAGGTCTGTGAGAGGGGAATGGTGGGGTGTGTATATGTGTGTGGTAATGTGGGGAGGTGGTGGTGTGTGGAGGCTCTGTGGGGAAAGGGTGGTGGTGTTTGGGTCTGGTGGAATGTGTTGGGTGGTGGTGGTGTTTGTGCATATGGGGATGGGGTGTGGAGGAGTATGTGGGATGTGTTTGGGGGTGGGATGGTGGATCTGGGGAAGTGTGTGGGGGTAGTGGTGTTTGTGCATGTGGGGGAAGTATGTGTCGGATGTGTCTGGGGATGGCAATGGTGGTGTGAGATTTGGATATGTGTGGAGGAGAAGGGTTTGTGTTTGTCTGCACTGTCTCCCTTAGCACTCCTGTCTTTTCCCTCCCCTCCCCTTCCCTCCCCTCCTCTCCTCTCTCACCTCTCATTCATTTCTCCCTGCACACTCTGGTACTCATCATTTTCCTTGCCACTCCCCTTCCTCCCTCCCACCCAACCTGACTGCTCTCTTCTCTCTCTCCTCTACTTCAGGCCACTTCTTTCATCTGGTGGGGCCTGGGAAACCCTTACCAGCCTTCTTTCCACTGGCTCTGCTGCCCATCATTCCTACATTCCTCCTACTCCTCCCCTTGCACTTTGTTCACTTTTAGATGCTAGTGGAGCCTGGGGACTCCCATTAGCCCTGCTGTCACTTGTTTTTTCCTTTCCTCTCTGGTCCTGCAGTTCTGCTTTGTTCCTGCTCTTTCCTGATGTTCGTGATGGAGGCTCCATCCCCAGTAGCTCCAGGCAAAGGTTGCGCACATGCGTGCACAGACGTTCTATGAAGATCACCTGGAGTGCCTAATATTTTTATAGTATTGAAAGATTTATTGACATAGACGATCTTGAAACATTTCTTACAGGCCATATATAAAGACTTAAAATAAATATATATATAAAAAGATAGATATTGCACACAGGTTTCAAATCTGTGCTAATTTGATCAGTGTTCTGAATTGGTTCTTATTCAGCCATTTTTCTTTGTGTGTTACCATCTGTCCAGTATATGCATGTATATTTTTCTATGTAAATAAATGTAAGCTGTATTGTATTGATGATTTTCAATGGATGTCTTTTGCAGATACTGAGCGACTGTATACTTTGGTATTCCAGGAAATTTGTGACCAATTTGGAAAGGAATACACCTGGGAAGTGAAAGCTTTAGTTATGGGTAAACAGTCTTTGCCAGCAGCTCAGATTATTCGGGATACGCTGGAGCTTCCATTGACTGCTGAAGAGCTGCTGAATGAAAGCAGAATTAAGCAGGAAAAAATGTTTCCTACAGCTGCTTTGATGCCAGGTATTTCCTCTCTTTTTTTTCCCCTTTAAGTCTTTAAATTGTCTATTTTTAAAAAATTGCAATATCTAAACCAGAGTTCTACATTCACAATGGTTTTATCCCTCCACTGCAATAATTATGGTAACCCTTTCTCTCTGTTCTCACATTTCTGAGTTAAATATCAAGGCAGGCCTTGTTATGTCTTTACAGTACAACTGACGTTTTTCACTAATGCTTGAGGTAATTTACTGTGCTGTGCAAGATTTTTTTCATCCTGCATATGCAAGTTGCCGACGTTGCATTGTCTGAGGTTCAGTGCTGCATTCACTGAACCAACGATGTAGCCCCACTTCTTCATGCGTCCCTTGGATCGCCCCATTTTAGTGTGTAGACAGTTGGGATACAGCCACTCGTAGGAAAATTCTCCGTCCCAGGCAGTAGGGACTTGGCTGCTGGAATGTCCATTTAAATCTTTTTCGGGTCTGTCTTTTAGCTTTTCATTCCATGTCTGTGCATGTGCCTGATATGTGCCTTAATGTCGTACCCAAGGCGACATGGCTACGGTGAGGCCCCTTCAAGTCTCTTTTCATCTGCATACGGATTAGATGTGTCCCATGGTACTCTTTCTCAATCACTTTGGTGGCAAAGCTCCCTCAGCAGCTGTGTGTTTTTCCTAACAAAAATAGTTCTGACAGTTTACTCTTCTCAAATTCAGAAGAGGGCAGTTAGGAAATTTTTGTGAATTGAAATTGGGCAGGGACCATTTTCCCGTCTCAGCAAGAAGCCATGGGGTTGAAAAGTTAGCCTGTCTGTGATAGAAAATGTGTGTTACTTACAATCACAACGAGTGTATTTGGTGTTCAGGAATTAAACACAATGTTAAAAAATGTGCATCTGTTCACACACATCTCCTAGGGTCCCAAAGTTGTAAAGGCTGAGGCTTCAGGAGATCCTCCAGACTTTTCTGACATCAAAATCGTCGAAGCATACGGCATAGACCTCAGTTTTAAAGACACTATTTTTAGAACCTTTGGCCTTTGGAGTCTAATTCAAGGCAGGATAACTCTATGCTTAATTTTATAAGGTCACTCAGAATAAAGAACCTTCATTTGACTAAAAAGCAGTAATTTCTTAAAAGGTTTTTTAATCAATTAAACATAATTATCTTACAATTTTATTACATAAATATTTCAAACAGTTATTTCACAGCATCTAAATTGCCTAGATAATCAGTTAAGTCTGAAGAGATTTCAGAAATCGTACTAACCTCCAGATTACTTAGAACCAAATCTCTAAACTTTTCAATATAATTAGGGGTTAAATTGTACTGATAAGCAATGGATGATTGAAGAGTTGTGCAGTTTACCTCTGTGATGGGCAGGGACACAGGGAGATTCATATTCTGTCACTGTCTGGATGGCAACCTTAGCTGAATAAACTTATCTGGCTAATTTTGGAGGTATATCCAATAGTGCGGCCTCACTGTCAAATATAGCCGGCTATCTTAAAGTCCGCTGGTTAAATTTATATTGCTAACTTTAGGGCAGCTCTTTGGCCTGACCAGACGTAGCCAGATAGGTTAGCTGGCTACCTAGGAGTATTGTAGTTAGCCAGATAACTTAGCTCCTAACAGTCCGGATCACATCTGACTTAGCCAACTAAATTATTAACTGGCTAAAATATAGCGGCTAAGTGCCCAAATATTCATTTAGCCAGATAACTTCTGAGTTGTCTTGTCTAAATGCTTCTGATTATAGAGAATTTAGCTTGTTACAGAAGGTAATAAGAGAAACTGGCTTGTGTGTAAATCTTCAGCTTGGTGATTCCATGTAGGGATCTCTGATCAGCTTCTTGTCTTCAAATACTGGCGGAAATGCAGGCAGTTTCTACGTTTGAGTACCAGCAGTGGCAATGCTGGTCTTGAGGATACGTCAGTTGGCTGACTGGGCACCAGTTTTTGCTTACTTTATAGTAAGTGAAGAGGCATAGTGCATGCATATGGATGAGGGCCAAGTACAGTTTTTGATTGAAAGAGTCTTTTTTTTTTTTTTTTTTTTTTTTTTGAGAAAAGAGTTCATCTTTGCCTAAATGACTGTGTGGTCTTAGGAATGCTTAACGATAAGTGTCCGAATTCTTTGTTTCAGGCAAGACCAAGTCTAGATAGTTTAGGGCCTTATCAAATAAAGTTTGTAACCTAAATTATTTTTGAATGTCTGCATTTTCTAGTCTTGAGGTGAAGTGAAAATTTAGCCTATGCTGTTCGTCTATCTTTGGTTCAGATAAAATGGCTTTTGGCTTAACCCAAACTTGTGACATATTTTGCTTCTACATAGTTCACTGCTGATCAAACTAACCTTCTCTTAACCTTCAGTTCAAAAGAAGATCAGCTGAATCAGCCCCAGTGTATTAATTTGTAACCGGCCCAGCTACTAACCAAACTAAACTTTTCTTAATTAGTTTCTATTTAATTTTTAGGGTTAAATTAACTCCTGTAATTCTACTTTTTATTTATTTATTTATTTATTTATTTGTTTGTTTATTTATTTATTTATTTATTTATTTAAAAATGTTTATATACCGCTTTTACAATTCAAAAAGAATTAATCAAAATGGGTTACAACAAACATACATAATAAATAAATAAAAGAAAATAAAATCATAAAATAACAATACAAGACTAAAAGACATTCATACCCTGCAAAATTAAACAGAAACTAAATTGAATCTGTATTATAGCTCAAAGAAAAATGTATCTGACTGACTTTGAATTCACTAGAGGTACACCTCTAATAGCACGAGTGACCTAGTGGTTAGAGTAGTGGGTTATGAACTAGAGAAGCCAGGATTCAAATTTTGTTTCTCCCACTGATGCTACTTGTGACATTGGGCAAGTCATCTGTTTCCTCAGTGTTGCCTCAAGTACCAACTTAATTGTAAACTCTCTTGTACAGAGACCTATGTACTGTTCCTGAGTTGTAACTCACCTTGAGCTCATTTTTAAAGGTAAAATGCCTGTGGAGATTGCCTTTGAAAATAACTTGCCATGGGAACTATGGGTATAAAAGTACCTGTGGAGTTTACCAGTGCAAACTCCCCACTGGGAAGAATGCACGGAAAGTTAAGAAAAATTCCTTGTACGTCCTTTGCTGGGATGGTCCCAGTTCCCTTTCTTTTCCCCACAGTGGGGGAGGAATATTGAAAGGGACTTTCTCCATAAATACAATTTACCTATGGAAAATCCCTAAGAACATGGCTTCTAGTCCTGCTAGTTGAAGATCCTGAAAGTCATTTTTTGTTTCCCTCCTTAGGTGCCCCCAAGTTAATTTGTTTGATAGCAATCCCCCAACAGAAGTTCTTTTTTCTTGTGAGATCTTTTGACAATACCTTTTGGATTTTGTATATACTAGGTATCTTTCGTAAACTCAGATGTCTTTCTGGAATATCATGCATTTCTTATGTTGTGAAGACATTTTATATGGGTATCATTTGGAAATTGTGGTGTTGGGGGCAGTTTAGAATATATTTTGTGTTGCAGGTTTTATCCTACCAGAACCCATATATTCCTGATTATTCAGATTCTTGGTGAAACTGGAGGAGGATTTTCTGAATACTGTAGATGGTGGGTAAACGTAGCCAATTCCTCCTTAAACTGAGTCATTTCCTTCTGCATACAGATGGAGGAGGTTCTATGCCTGCAGATGGTCTGCCTTAGGAATAGAGACCTCATTGTGTCTAATCCTTTTATTTTTTATAGGAAATGCCCGCTTTCTGTAAACAATAGCCCACATCCTTTACTTTATTACTTAATTTGAGTAAGGTTTCAGAAAAATCTGACCTTTGCCCTGAAAGACTATATAAAAAAAACAGGAGTTATGGTAGGTGGGACTCTCAAGTGGCAATCAGCCCTTCCAAAAGAAACTAATGCAGTTAACCTACACACATAGTTAAAGACCTGAACTGAAAATTAGAAAATATTAGCTTGCAATTGGAAGGCAAGTTCCTTTCTGTTAAACAAAACTGAAGGAAATATTTACTAAAGCAATTCTAAAAGCAAGAAAATACCACTTTCAGGTAGCTAGAAAATCCAGATTGAACCACGTGAGCATTCAGTTAAATTCAGCATGGTGACATGGAATCCTGCACTGCTGAGGTTGAAATTGTAAATTAAGGTTCATAGAAACATAGAAATGGCGGCAGAAGAAGACCAAACGGTCCATCCAGTCTGCCCAGCAAGCTTTCACTTTTTTTTTCCATACTTATCTTTTTCTCTTGTCCCTTGTAAGTGACTTTTTGTTCTATTTCCCTTCCACCCCGCCATCCCTTTCACCCCCGCCATCGATGTAGTTAGCAGTGCTGGAGCTGCATCTAAGTGAAGTATCTAGCTAATTGTTTAGGGGTAGTAACTGCCGTCATAGCAAGCTACTCCCACGCATGTTTATCCAGCCTGTGCAACTCAGTCCTTGTTGGTTGTTGCCCGAATATAAATCATCTTTTCATCATTCCCCCTGCCACTGAAGCAGAGACCTATGCTGGATATCATTGAAAGTGAAGTATCAGGCTAATTTGGTTTGGGGTAGTAACCGCCATATCAAGCAAGCTACTCCCCTGCTTTTTTTGTGGATGCAAATCCTTTTTTTTTTCCATTTCTTCTTGCCGTTGAATCATAGAGCAATGTTGGAGTAGCATTAACCGTGTGTATGTTTATTTGATTAGGATATTAATGTAATGTTTATTTAATGCTTATATAAATGTTTATTTAATTAGGATATCCAATGTTCTGCATACTCAGTGGAGATTAAAGATCCCATGTGATTTTTCACTTGAGTGCTGTATAAATTCTTTATACTAGTGTCATGGCCATAGTCCAAATAGACTGTATACTATGACTTGCTGTCACTCAAAGTGAGTTTGAAGAAAAAGATAAGGAAACTACTAAGTACCAAAAGCAGAAAGAAAGAAGGTACATGTCCATGTGGAAGCTGAATAAAAAAATACCAAGGAAATTACAAGGCACATACTCAGAGTAAACATACTCTCGCACATCACTTAGTGTAAAAGCTCTATGAGCTCAGACAAATGGTCTGTTTGCACCATCGGATGACATCACACCAATGTCATAGCTAATTCAGCCCTGCTTGTCAGCAAAGAACAAATTATATACCATTATGTATATATGTATGTGTGTTTGTGTGTGTGTATTGGAGCTTGATGTTCTTTATCCCTCATATTTTATATATATATGATCTCTCCTCCACAAGGACTCGAGTCCTATCCATTGCAGGCCCCACCCGCTGGAACGCACTACCTACAAATCTCCGCCTCGAGCCTTGCACCATCAAACTGTGGCTTTTTAAATGTGCTTACTTGGAATCATAGTGACAACTGAACACGGCATTACTGCAGCACTTTCCTATTTTGTATCTTATCTTATTTTATCTTTCTGTTTTAATTGATTAACGTAAGCTTATTTTAGTATTTATGTTTTACTGATTATTAAGTTTATATGATTTGATTATGTATTGTATTTTCTTACTTTAATTTATTGTTCACTGTTATGATGGTTCCACTGAAATGACGGTATAAAAATAAATAAACCTTAAACCTTAAATTCAAGAAAAGGTTAAAGACCTGGCTCTTCAAACAGGCATACCCAGATTAGGACCCTTACACCATACACCCATCGCCACAGATGTTTGCTTCTAAACTACTAATATTCACGTTATTATGTTATCATGTTATTTCTCTGCAGTTTCTTTTCTCGCTTTTCTTTAGTTATTTAGTTTTTATTCTCTGCAAGCCCATCCCCCTTCCCTGTTATATGTAATTTCTACCTTCAATTTGATGTAAACCGATATGATGTACCCACTAATATCGGTATAGAAAAGCTTCTAAATAAATAAAATAAATATATATATATATATATATATATATATATACACACACTCATATATACATATACATACACTCATATATACACACATATATATGTGTGTGAATATATGTATATATATGTGTGTGTGTATATATTATGTATGTATGTGTATATAAAAATAGGATAAAGAACATCAAGCTCCAAGAAGGCCACCTTCACTGGTTTCAATGATTATGCGTGTGGCCTCAAGTTGTCCAAGACAGAGAGCCATGATATTTGTTAGAAATGCTTGTGGCCAGACCATGATGCAGCCAACTGCTATGATTGTGGCCAGATGACACCGAGGTACTAGAAGAACAGGGTCTGGAAGATGAAAGAACCTCACTGATCAGTGAAAAAGCCAGTCATGTCTCCTCTCAGAGCAGGGCCTACTTGGGCTCCCTTCATGTTGAGTCGAGCAGGAGCATCTTGAGCTAAGCTCTTCCATCTGCGATACTTTCTCCCAGAACCACGGCAATGCTGGGGACTTACAAGATGCAAATGCATAGTGAATAACGATTATTGAGCCCCTCGATGCATGCCCTACAGGGTTAGTCACTGCATAAGAAGAAAAAGCGCCGTGTTATAATCGTCAGGGCAGTTGATGCCACTGAAGTTTATTTCAGGATAGTACTTGATGCACTGGGCCTCGACTCCTGCATCTCTCAGTGAATCAGACTTCAATTCAGCTTATGCAGCCATCTGCTTCTTTGATGCATCCAGTCTCTGAATCATTGACTCTTCACGTTTCAGAGTCATTGACACTCCACACTCTGGCACAATAAGTGCACCATTCCCCGGCCTATTGGTACACTCAATGCACTTGAGGCAAAAACATTTTTTGAGGGGTCCTGAAGGTGATTCATTGCACTCACCTTTCTCCATATTGACATGTTTATCTCAGTCTTACCTTCTTGATCGCAGATCTGATATGCTCTGTCATGTCTCTGGTATTTATAAGACTGCCAGTGCAGTTAACCCAGGAGAGAACCCCCTCCTGGAGTCCACTAGGAGCTTTGCAGGAGAACCTCATATTGGTATTGGAGGAGGATGTCTCTTACCCGATCTCCAGGTCAAAGGAAACGACAGCCCATAGACTAAGTAAGTGAAGACTTTTTTTTGCCTCACTGGCAGCAAGTGACAGGAATGGCACCCTTAACCTCACCTGTCCTGAGTGGAATATTTGATCCTTCAAGGGGGAGTCACTCTTGCCTCCACATCATGGGAGCTCCTGTCAGAGGTCTAGCAGGATCTAGCCCCCCAAACCATCCCGCTCTGCGGAGCAATCTATCCAGTCTGAGGGAGCCTGGGATACCACTATCGGCATCTTCCGGGAAACTTCCCTCCTACAAGGTGACAGAGGACCCTGACCTGATTACCTTCATTCTCATTGGGATCATGGGTTTATGTCCCTTCACCTCTCGGTTCTGAGGAAGGGTTAACATGGATTCCCTTAGACCTCTTCCTGATCTGTCAGAGCATTCTTCACCACCAGAAGACTTCTAACGCTCCACTTCCTGGATAAGCTGGGAAAGGCAATAGTCGGCGTCTGTAAGGATAAAACGCCCAATACTGAGATCTTTGGGCTACTTTGGATTCTAGAAACTCCTTCTGAACCTGCAGTGATCTTGGGTTCATTGAATTCTACATGATTTACAAATGAGAATGTAGGAGAGTCTGACCTTCTGGCTCCAGTGTTTGGAGTAGTCCAGCTTTCACACCAGTTAGTAGTGGTAGTGTCGGTATTAAAATGGACTAAAAAGACTAGAATCTTCCCCAGCACTAATCCAGGTAAGGACCCTAGATTGTTGAACAGTTTTGGGAAAAGTTCTTCCAGTGCTTTATGCTGAACACCTGCATCACAGCTCACCAATTTTATATAGTATGATACTTACAATAATATATTGAAAAGCTGAAACCTCTGTAGAGTTGCTGGCAAGGTAGTAGAAAGGCTATCAGTGGGCCCTTCTGGATGTAGAAGAATGTGAATGATATATTCTGTATTAATGTATAAATTGTTCGATACTGTAGCAAGATCTTCTGCAGTAGCCTTTGGAGCATGTTGGATGGCCTGGTTTAGAGCCAGCAGCTTGTGTGAAGTTGTTCATGACAAATATTCGGATGTCCCTTGTTCGGGGGACAATCTGTTTGGAAGCAAGTTTGGGGAAATAGTCACCCAGGTTAATGAGCAACAGCTGTCATTGCCTCTATCAACAAGAGGCAAGCAACCATCTTCCTTTAGGAGTCCTTACTTCACTTTTAAATGTTCCTTCTTCTAGAAGCACCTTCTGCTAATTTCAACGGTATTCTGTACCTGCTGTGTCACCCCAGTAGAAGCTTCTGGCATACAGACATTAGTGCGAGAGATATCAGCCAAAACACTGTAACAGCCCCAGCCTAAACTTGGACTTAGTGTTTGACAAGATTCGACCCTCAGGCTGCGTCCCTTCTGGTGTGTGGGGGCAAAGAAGAAAGATCACCAAGGACCATCGGGTCCTCAAATTGTGAAATCTCCTCACTATTTGTGCTTCTCTCATCCTCTAGCACTGTACCAATGTTTGGCCTTCAATCTGGATCCATCCCACTTGACCCAGCTCTTTCTTGAGGTGGAGTTGCTTTTTAGTCAGAGGATAATAGAACCTGTCCCTCCCAAAGAACTTTGCAAGGACTTCTGCACCCACTATTTACTTATTCCCAAAAAATCAAAGGAATTGATACCCATCTTGTATTTACAAAGACTGTATAAGAGTCTGTTATGGGAGAAGTTCAAAATGAACTCCTCCACATCAGCCTACTCTTCATTCAAATGGGGAGACTTGATGTGATTCTAAAAGATGCGTATGATCATATGCTCATCCATTTCTCTCATTGGAAATATATGCAATTCCTGGTACATTCCTCTAAGTACCAATACAATATTTTTCTCTTCACAAAATGCCTAGTAGTAGCAGCTGCACACCTTTGACACCATGGAATTTTTGTTTTTCATTACCTGGGTGACTTCCCAAGCAGGAGTGTTGGACACTCTACAAAAGCCAGTCCAGCTCCTTTAGTTGCTAGGGTTCCTAATCAACTTTACCAAATTTAACCCCATTCTTACCCAAAGAATCAAGTTTACTGGGGCATGGATAGAGTCCCTGGCAGAGAGAGGGAGTTTTTCTTATTGGAGCAGGCATTCTTCTTTCAAATCTTGATCCAGAACTTACAACAGGATCAAGACCCAGTCCGAGAAGTCCTAGTTGTTCTAGGTAATGTGGTGGCAGTGGCGTATATAGTCCCTATGATCCTCTTCAACATGAGAATTCTCCAGTGGGGCCTCTGTGTGCAGTGGGATCAATTGTTTTAGCCTTTGTCGCACCCTGTGAGAGTCACCGCAAAAATGAAAACGTCTCTCCTTTAGTGGCTTGATCAAAAGGTCCTGGAGATAAGTACTCTTTTTCGACTTCTACATTATCAGGTAATGCTAGCAAAGGATGCATCCACCAGGGGTTGGAGTGTGCACACAAGCTGCTTCCAAACCCAAGGATCTGGTCAGCAATGGAATTACTGTTTCTACTTGAACTCCTGAAGCTGCAAGCCATCGGATATGTGTTGAGAGTTTTCACGCATCCTCTGTGAAAGAGAATTCTGATCTAAACTGATAATCAAGTAGCAATGTTTTACATGAACAAATAAGGAGACACAGGGTCAATGATCCTCTGCTTGTAGAGAGGCCCTGTAGCTGTAAGCCCACTCCCAAATTTTTAGAGATTATTTGCAAACTACCTTCTCAGGATCAACATGTTGGTGGATTGCCTCAGCGGAGATTTTCACCCCTATGAGTGGTCTGTAAACCAAACAATAGCTGTCAGGTTTGACCTTTGGAGTTACCATAGATCAACTTGTTCACATCAAAGGATAACAGGAATATTGAAAAATTTGCTCCAGTTTTCAAATCAAGTTTAGATCCATTTTGGATGCTTTTTCTGCTCAAATGAGATGCAGATCTGCTATATGCTTTTCCTCTGCTTCCGTTGATAGTGAGAATAGTACAGAAGGCACTCAAAGATTGGGCACACTTTATCCTCATTGCTCCAGTGTGGCCCAGGCAAGTGTGGTTCTCTTATCTCATCAGGTTGCCAGTCTTGTCTGTGATCCGTTTGGGATCCAATTTGGCTCTACTAGATTAAATGAGATTGTCTATATCATCAGAACCTCCTCTCTCTCAGCTTGACAGCTTGGATGTTCAGCGCTCATTAGTCTTATCACTGTCCAAAGAAATGGAGGATATTGGGATTTCAGCCAGGAAGACATCCAATAGGAAAGTATACATTTTTAAATGGAAAAGGTTTTTATCTTCATGTTGGGCAAACTTCCTGAATTCATTTGCCTGCACTTCAGAGGATTTACCTATTCTCCCTGTTCTTTTCAGGCCTCAGTATGTCATTGGTTAAGGTACATCTCAGTGTCTTTGCTGATTACCAAGTTGAAGTTTATGGTAATTCAATCTCTTTTCAACTTTGATATCATTCATGAAAGCGTATGGCATATGAAACCTCCAAGTTCCATGCCACCAGTGTCACTGGATTTCAGTGTCATCTTGGAATAACTGATGAAGCTGCCCTATGAACTGTTGGAGTCGGCTTCCTTAAAGTTCATTACTTGTAAAATGGTGTTCCACTCTTCCACACAGCCGTCAGCTTGGGACTCCCCACATGTCATGGCTGCTTCAGCCCGGCTTGTCAATGGAGAAAGTAAGTTTGTTTACTGTGAAAGGCAAGATTATTGAGATGGAAATATATGCTGCATCTGTAAATAAATCTTCATATGTTTTTACAAACTGAATTTTCAAGAAGGCTCATTACCCAGTAAAAATGTTGCTAGCAGTCAGTTTTTATGGGTTATCATAAGGCTTGGGGATAACCTGCACGGAATGGCAGTTTTTATCCTTAACAGTAACATGGGTAACCTGCATGGAGCAGCAGTCACTACCATAAGGAATTTGCTGGGCAGACTGGATGGACCATTTATTTCTTTTTTTTGCCGTCATTACTATGTTACTATATTTGTTTGTGTTTTGGTTTTTTTAAATAAAAGTTTGGGCTTTGAATTTTATGAAAGGTGGCAGACGTTTACCGAGTAATTATATTCTTATAAAAGATGGTTACAGGAGCAGGGATTTTAGTCTATCTTTTTTTTTTTAACACATAGATTTCCTTCACAATTTATTCACAGTGGTCAGTCTGGGAAAAGAAAGGGCCTAGCACTAATATTTTCTTCTGTTTAAATGTTACCTCAAGTTCAGGAACTAAAAGGCCTTCAATAATTCTTGTCGTCTGGGCTTGAAAGTCAACTTCATTTCAGCTGAATCCACTATGAATCCACCAAGAGAGAATTGAGAAATGATTTTTAATTCAGGCCTGCTTAACTTGTGATGTTTTCTTTACAATTTGGCCACCCCTATAAGAACATAAGAAAATGCCATACTGGGTCAGACCAAGGGTCCATCAAGCCCAGCATCCTGTTTCCAACAGTGGCCAATCCAGGCCATAAGAACCTGGCAAGTACCCAAAAACTAAGTCTATTCCATGTAACCATTGCTAATGGCAGTGGCTATTCTCTAAGTGAACTTAATAGCAGGTAATGGACTTCTCCTCCAAGAACTTATCCAATCCTTTTTTAAACACAGCTATACTAACTGCACTAACCACAACCTCTGGCAACAAATTCCAGAGTTTAATTGTGCGTTGAGTAAAAAAGAACTTTCTCCGATTAGTGTTAAATGTGCCCCATGCTAACTTCATGGAGTGCCCCCTAGTCTTTCTACTATCCGAAAGAGTAAATAACCGATTCACATCTACCCGTTCTAGACCTCTCATGATTTTAAACACCTCTATCATATCCCCCCTCAGTTGTCTCTTCTCCAAGCTGAAAAGTCCTAACCTCTTTAGTCTTTCCTCATAGGGGAGTTGTTCCATTCCCTTTATCATTTTGGTAGCCCTTCTCTGTACCTTCTCCATCGCAATTATATCTTTTTTGAGATGCGGCGACCAGAATTGTACACAGTATTCAAGGTGCGGTCTCACCATGGAGCGATACAGAGGCATTATGACATTTTCCGTTTTATTCATCATTCTTTTTCTAATAATTCCCAACATTCTGTTTGCTCCTTTGACTGCCGCAGCACACTGCACCGACGATTTCAATGTGTTATCCACTAGGACACCTAGATCTCCAATCACAATCACAAACACTTGAAGTAGTAGGGCAGGGGACGGTCTAAAAATGCAAGATACATACTCTTGACTCTTATTGGTGAGGGAGTGAAACACCCCTCACACAAATGAGTTGATCATCCTGGGCCCTGACTGGTAGGGTCAGCCAACACAGAAGCAAGTCAATCATCCGAACCTTGCAAGCAGGCAATAATTAATGAAGTTAAATGTCCAGATTCCAACTGATAGGATAAAGGCAGGCCAGGCTTTGATTAGCAGGCTACTAAATATTTTTAAACTGTGGACTATGATCTGCAAATTCATTGCTGTATGCTGAACTGGATCTCATCTTGGGTACTGTTTATGGATTATTTCAATGTTTACTCTGAAGTAATTTGTATAATAAAACTACACCTTTTGTACCATTCTGCTATTGTATATGTTGAAGTTGTGGATGGGAGAGTAAGGGATGTGATGAAACCTAGGACCAAGTTCCCAGAAGTGCACCGAGCTATGAGTGCCCATGTTATGGAGGTCAATGAAGAATCTGGAGTATATTAAATATATATATTTTTTTTTGCTTAGGAATCTTGTGTATCATTCTGATTCCAATCAATGATGATCTAGTAAGCAAAGGCTTTTCTCTCTTGTTTCTTTAAGTAATTGGGAATCCATTAAGCAGAGAAGAAAATAGTAATTCTTGCTATAATTCTCTCAAATACTTCTTAACATCAAGAAATTGTATGTTGTTATGGCATAAGGTCCGTGTTAGCAGATGTGGCCTTTGGTTTGACCATTTCCTCCCATTAGCACAGAAAACCTCAAAATTGTCCTTGCTTACTCCACCCACTGTGGCTCTTGATCTTTCTACTTTAGTGCATCCTTAGAAGATGTTTAACAGTAATGTGCCTTATGTCCTACAATTTACACTAAGCATTCCAAGCACAAAATTCATTCTTAGGCTATAGGCTTAACGTACTGTTCAATAAAATTGACAGATTGTCAATATTGTACATGGAATTTTCTTCAGCCAATTTCAGACAAACCACTATACAATATCTTAGTACGTATGATCCCCAAAAGTATTTGTATTGTGCCAAATGGAAACATAACACCATCTATTTTTGCAGCTCTCATATTTATATGTATGTTGCTCAGTAATGTGAACAAGCTTGCTTTATAAATTAGAAAAATGATTTAAGTAAATTGTTTGTTATGCCAATAAGATTTTTTTTTTTATGAATACAATTTTTGCTTTCAGATTAGAATGTTTTAGGTTCTTGTCCCATAACCTACAGTACTTGAATATAATTTGCTTTGAAGTGGCTGAAAGGCAGAATATAAATCAAATAAATAGGCTTTTTTTTTGCCTGATGATTTTCCTCCTGCTTCTTTGGTATGTAGCTCATTCAGAACTGGAAGCAAGAAGCAATCGGAAGCCGATCAATAATGCTGGAAAGCAGGACAAATGGTAATGATCGGTAAAATCAGGGATTCTTTATTGGTGTTAGCCCGACTCTGGCCGAGATTCGCTCTCACAGGAGCTGCCTCAGGGGCTACTACAAGAACAATATTAATTAAAAATTAAACATGACAGACATATATATATACACAAACAAAAGAACATAGATATATGTCAATACATATAAAATTTCATCTACTGAAAAATGAAACAAAACTAAAATAAAGAACATATATAGATATCAACAGTAATCCAAAAGAATATGTCAAAAAACATTGTGTGCGCATAATGGGCTAGATTTTAAAAGCCCTGCGCGCGTAAATCCTCCCTATTTTGCATAGGCCGCCGGTGCGCGCAAAGCCCCGGGACGCGCATAAGTCCCGGGGCTTCGTAAAAGGGGCAGGAGGGGCGTGCCCGGGGCATGTTGGGTGGTCCGGGGCGGGTCTCGGGGCGTGGTGACAGTTCGGGGGCAGGCCGGGAGGGCGGTCCCGAGTCCCCCGGCACTGCGGCCTGTGCCGGGGATTGCGAGGCGGTGCGCGCAAGTTACGCCTGCTTCAAGCCGGCGTAACTTGCCCAACAAAGGTAGGGGGGGGGGGGATTTAGGTAGGGCCGGGGGGTGGGTTAGGGAGGGGAAGGTGGGGGGACACGGAATGAAAGTTCCCGCCGAGGCCGCTCCGATTTCGGAGCGGCCTTGGAGGGAACGGAGGCAGGCTGCGCGGCTTGGCGCGCGCAGGCTGCCGATTTTGCGCACCGACCCCGGATTTTATAAGATACGCGAGGCTACGTGCGTATCTTATAAAATCCGGCGTACGTTTTAAAGATCTACCTCAATGTGTAATAAATATATATAAAAAAAACAAGTAACATTTATTACGTGGCTTTGTTAAACTTATAGCAATAGCGTACAGTGTTTGTATGTATGTATGTATATGTCTGAACACAATAGACGTGGGATTAACAAGAGAAAGTCGTTAATGAGAAAAAATTACTAATTTTAACAGTGATTACCTGTACCAATGGTTGCTAGTAATGTCTCACATAACAAATGTGAGAACTTCACCACATATCAATTGGGAACACTAGAAAACAGAGGGGGACGCGTAATGTTGTATGGATAATGTACACACACTTAGATATGACAATCACCAACATCTGAATGGTTGATTAAATCAAAAACAGATAAAAATAAAATAATAGAATTCTAATGAATCCAAAAATGTGGCATAGAATACTAAATGAGTAAAAAATAAAAAATACATGAAAAAAAATAAGAACATTTTGAATTAAGATCCCAATAAAGCATCTTGAAAGGACCATTTGAAAAGTGCCATTTATTCATTACACTTGCTGTTCGGTTAATAGAGAGTAAAAAAAAGGTTACCTTACCAGTTGTAATGCAGTTGGTATTTTTAAATGGAATACCACTACTGGTGCGATGTATTTCTGAAATGTAAGTTGCATCGGGTATATTTGTCAAAAAGATATCAAAAATGAAATTAAAAGAAAAAACATTTTTTTGAACAACAAACATAGTTAAGAGCAGGAAAAACAATATTGATGTTTTTAAACAACAAACATAGTTAAGAAAACAATATTGAAGTGTGTTACAATATGGAGCCATGTGTAGTATTGGCGTGCCAGACCGGAATGTGTGTGAAAAAACTATAGCAGCAGAGTTCAGATACAAAACAAGGATGGCTACATAATATTTAAAATTTAAAATCACCCCGAGTAATGTCGAGTGCAGGCAAATATTGTGGAAGTGTTAGCTTAAGTGATTGATTGAAGCAACAGCGAATAAAGAACTGGCCTCATTCGAAATATGGTGCCTGCACATGCAACTACCCAAGTTTCCCCCTCCCAGTTTTTTTTTAATCCTCTGCAATTGACCCCACCCATTTCAATGTTAGTTCTTCGGCAGAGGCCACATGCCATGGCTCATTATGGTTCGGATTTTAAGAGGTACGCACGGGCGTACATTTGTGCGCACAACCCGGCACGCACAAATGTACGCTTGATTTTAGAAATGTGCGTGTAGCCGCGGGCTTGTTATAAAATCCGCAGTCAGCGCATGCAAGGGGGTGCACACTTGTGCACCTTGCACGCGCCAAGCTCTAGGGGAGCCCCGATGACTTTCCCTGTTCCCTCTGAGGCCGCTCCGATTCGGCGGGAACTTAACTTCTGCCCCCCCCCCCCAACCTTTGTTTAATAAGTTGCTCTTGCCTCCGGGCAGGCGTAGGTTGTGCGTGCCGGCCAAGTGCCGGGGTGCCGGAGGCCTCGGTCCCGCCCCCGCTCTGCCCCTCCCCACCCCTTTCACAAAGCCCTGGGACATATTCGTGTCCCGGGGCTTGTGCGTGTCGCCAGGCCTATGCAAAATAGGCTTGGCGCGCGCAGGAGCGGTTATGCGCGTAAATCCTTTGAAAATCTGGCCCTATGTGTGTACTCTTTAACTTTGACCAGTAGCTTATATCCTACAAAATGTCTCTACAGAGGACATATTTTACTTTTGGACACTAAGCTACAATGTAATGGACATAAAATGTATATTTTATTTTATTCATATGTATATTGGTATTGAAAATACCTTTGCTATATATATTTAACCAGTTCTTATATGTTTCATAAGGTATTTCAGCTCTTTAAACGTTAACTGCCTTGTACATAAACACAACTAAATATTTTCTACCCAAATAGATGTTTGTATAAATTGAGCTTGGTGAGAAGATAAGGAAGAAAGTAATTATATATAGTCTTATTGTTTTTTCAAGTCTGATTCAAACTCCTTTCAAACAAATAAGAAACCAAGAACCTAAAACCCCCCAGCATACAATAAAAGTATTCCAAAGAAGGATCTTAGTGTCCTGAAAAAATAACCTTTCCACTACAGTGCCTTTCCTCAGTCTACTGACTGCCCATACAAACCACAGAGCACACATATGCTCTGACTGCTGAGCTGCAGCAGGGCTACCATGGGATTGAGGGAAATAAACCACTTGAATGGAACACAAATTGAGAAAAACTAACCATGTGATAGGAAGGGCAGTTAGCTCCCAGTTTGGCTTTTATTCCTCTGTTCAGAAAGCTATTTGGTGATGCAGTACCAGTTCTGTAATATTAATCAAGTTTTGGGTTGAATTGAGCGATAAAAATGGATGGGTTGGTTGATTAAACTTTGTTTTTTTCCCATCTTCCCCACTAACAGTAGGAAAAATTCCTCTTGTTCCCAGACATTGGACTTGTGGCAGCTTGTTTAAAAAAAAAAAAATCCTTAAATGTTTCAGATGGAACTGTTATTATTTATACTGCTGGGTAACAGCTCAGTCCATAGCAGATGACTTGGTGTGATGGGATATGCCAGATGCAGTGAAGTTGCAAATTAGAGAAAAGACGAGAAGTCCTAAAGTACAAAGGTTGCCTATAAGTTTCCCCCTCATTCTTGGATCAAGTATTATGGTAGCTGTGTTAGTCTATTTGAAAGTAATAGTTTATATCAAGAACTACAGTGTATATTGTTAATAATTGAAATATATGTGATTTTCTTGGTTCACTCTACAGTTGTGGATTTCTTCTGATGAAACCAGGTGAAATATATTCTTTATAATATTTCCCTTTGCATATCTTATGTGGTTAATGATATTTTATGATTCACTTGTATTGTCTGACAATGTCATCTTCCCTTTATGCTGGTTGGACCTGAGGAAGGGAGTGTTAACGTCTAAGATCTAGTTAAGAAATGCATTTAAGGACCTGTTTACTAAGTCGTGGTTACTTGGTCTGCTATACCATTTTAATGCAAAACAATTCCCATCGGATTTACTAGTAAATCCTGTGTGCCGGGAACATGTGTTGCCATGGCTGACAAAGAAAGTGCATTACTAAATTCTGTGGGACAAACACTGCAGATCCCTAAAGAAAGGGATGGTGTAGCATTGTTGCATGAGGGTAACCTGTACAGAGTAGCAGTTACTACCATGAGCAAATTGTTCGGCAGACTGAATGGACCATCTGATCTTTATCTGCAGTAATTACTATGTTACTGTTAAAACATCACAAAGTGAAACTCTCCAATCTGATAATAAAGAAAAACTGGAAATTGTACAGCAAATATAAAAACCACTTAATGAGATATAAGTTATAAAGAAAACAATCATATTAATGTGGATGCACCATATATATGATTTTTTTGCACCATATATGTTTGTTGTGCCAATCATGTGATGTGATATATATATATATAGACTGCCCATACAAACCACAGAGCACACATATATATAAGATAAGAATCCATGCACACTTAAACATGGACCAGAAAATATAATCATTAACAATCTGTATCTATTAATGCTTATTGTAAAATGTAATAAGAACAAAGTTATTAATTTCAATATAAGAAAATCAATGTTAATCATTTTATTACTAGTGACAATGTTACTGTTAGAAAAGTTAAACGTAAACGAATTGTTAGTAAAATTAAAAGTTAACAAACTATACCTGAAGCACTATATTAATGTTACGACCTTTAATGTAAGAATTGTTATACATGTAAACTGGAGTGAAGGCTTGCTCCAAACTTCGGTATATAAAAGCACAAAAATAAAATAAATAAATATATATATCTATATATATATATATATATCTATAGACCCAAATACACTCCAAAGGAATGTGAAAAAGCACTAGTGTGAATGAATGTAGTAAAAATTTAAAAAGGTAAATCTTTATTAATTTTTGTTCAAAAATAATCATATAGCTTCTCCCTGTTTTTTCTTACTACTTTTTTGAAACCTACATTTTTTCAAACTTTCAAATAAAACTCTGTGATGAGAACAGCTCAAATATATATTAACAACCTCTTAATACGCAATGTGCAAAATATGGCAGTAAAATGATTCTTATAAAAATGCTGAAGAGATGGCTGATATATGAAAACTTAACCCAAATATCTAGAGCTGTGATTTTAATGGGAACATAAACCCAGAGTGATGTGGCTTTCCTTCCAGAAATAAAAAAAAAAGAAAAAAAAGAACCCATGCTGCCGTATTTATAGGAAAATATCAGTCTCCTCATGTGCCTCTAACCTCCACTTGGCAAAGTATTATTTGTTCCCTCACCCTAAGGAAGTGCCACCCTAGCTCCTAACCCAGTTCTCAGCTTCTAAATCCCAGCCCCCACAGTGTACTGGAATGCCTCTTCAGGGGCAGGAGTAATCTCTAGTCACTCCTGTCCCATCAACATTATAATCCAAAATGGTACCAGCTTACCCATAGCTCTCCTTTGCCCTACACATGAGGGGCATACAATAGCATTCACCACCCACTTGGATGAGCATTCAGTATATTTATATAACTTGATGCTGTTGTGTGTATTTGGCAGATATCATTCTGTTCCAGTAATTGTCTTCAGTTGTGGATCATGTACACACTGTAATATCCTGATGGTAATGTTTTCTCTGTAGACAAACTAGGTAAAACTGTTCTAATGACATGCTCTTTAATGTTTTTGCCTTGAGTAAAAGTGAAGCAAGGTAATTCCTGAAAGACATTGTGCCATGCGGGGTCGCTCCTGAGCAGCGACCAAGATGGCCGCCTGAGACCGTTGCTCCACAAGATCCCGCAATATAATGTGCTAAACCCGCTTCTTTTTGCATAAATTGCATTTAATTTTTATTTCTACTGCTACAGTGATGTCCAGCGCTAAAGTCGGGAAGATCGAGGCCGCTTTCGTAGCTGCCTCTGCTTCCAAAAGAGTGAAGCAGGACCTATCGACCCCTGAGAAGCAGTCGCAGACAAAAACAATGGCATCTGCAGACTTGGTCCTTTTCGAACTAAAGCAACTGAAGGAGATGATAAAGTTAAACATCAATGTGACCTCAGAGATACGGGGAGACTTACTGGCCATGTCACAACATATGTCCTCTTTCCTGTTGAGGCTCAAGGAGCTGGAATCCCAAACTACCTCTCTGCTTCTAGCCACCGTTTCCTACCCCATCTCACGCAGAAAGTAGCATGGCTACAACAAGACCTTGAAGACCTCTCCAATCGGAATCGTCACAATAACATTTGCATCCTCGGTGTCCTGGAGGGCGCTGAGGGTTCCGTTATACTTATCTTCTTAATGACGTTGATCCCATCTTGCCTGCAGATTTTCTTTGAGCACCCATTTGAGATCAAACGTGCCCACAGTATTCCCTCAAGGCCGCTTCGGAACTCTAAATTCCCTAGGCCCATCATTTTCAAAGTTTTGCGCTATCTGCAAGCCCTCTCCATTCTGGGTACAGCGCGTTCCAACTCGCTGATTGCATATCCGCCGCAGTAAGCTGCCGCCTCCACACTGCCTCAGCGCCTCGCCCGCGATGCGACCCGAGCTCCGCCGCCCCAGCGAGGCCCAGAACCAGCCCTGCAGCCCAGTACCGCCGCGTGGAGGACCCCCACGACCAGCCTGCAGCGAACTCCGTCTACCAAATCCACCTCACCTTTAAAGGGGCAGGTTGCAGGCGCCCCACACCTGGCGTCGCGTGCTGAAGGAGCACGACAAAGGAGCTTGCCCCTTTGTGCGCCCCTTCGTGCTGCCCCCAGTCTGCCACCCTCACTTTCTCATCTCTTCGACTCCAGACATACAGCACCCCTCTCCCCAGGCAAACAACCATCCCCCTCCAGTACTCAGCACCCCTTAACCCTAATAACTGATAACCCTCCCTCCTCCTGTCTCTTAACTATTCCCCCTGACAACCTTATCTCACCCCCAGCTACAGTGACACTGCCCTTGCTCCAAGACCCACAGCTTCCCACCTCCATCCTCTCGCAATTGCAACTGACCACCACCTTTACCCACAATCCCCTCCCCCTCCCCCCCCTTGGATCACCCAACAACCTCAACTGGTTCTTATCCACCAAAGAAATAAACTTGAGCAACCCACTGCCCCCTGTACACCCATGGTCTATCCTCCTCAAAATCCTCCATTTCTCACAACCCCTTGGTGCTCCCCCAGGCACAGCTCCCCCGCAGCATACTCCCTCCCCTCCCTCCCCTGAACCTCTCAGCAACTAAACACCACCAACACTTCAACAACCATGTCAGCATACCCCATTCCCATTCTCAAACACCTCACCCACCAACACATAGCACTCCACACCTCCAACCCCACCGCAAATCCCTGATACCTATCATGATCTCACCACTTATGCAACTCCTTGGCCTCACTACTCTTTTCATAATACTAGTCAACTTCCAATCCTTAGGGAAAAAAGCCCCCATCCTCAATGACCTCATTGTAGACTGTAAACCTGATATCTGCGCTGTCACAGAAACATGGCTTAAGCTCTCAGACACAGTCTTCCTAAACCGGCTCCCCACTCAATCATATGACCTCTTCTCCATTCCAAGGCCCCAAAAAAAAGAGGTGGAGGTCTCTTACTTGCAGCCAAAAAAGATCTTAAACTAAGACCCCTAAATACCAACACCCCACCCAGACTTGAAATTGGCATTTTTAATTCACATGACCTACAAATCTGCTTAATCTACGCCCCACTCAGCCTACTTGAACACAGCCCCTTAGCCCTCATCGAATTAATAACTTTCAACCTTAACATAGATATCCCAGCCATCATACTGGGAGACTTCAACCTCCATGTAGATGCCACTCCCCCCTCCTCTTCCTGCGAATCCCTGCTGAACTCTTTTAATGTCTTAGGCTTTGAACAACTCATCACTTCTCCTACACACAAAGCAGGACACATGCTCAATTTGATCTTTAACGCCTGCATACATTCCCCTAACGCACCAGCCTGCACACCCGTACCATGGTCTGACCACGCACTCATAAATGCTCACCTATACATGAAGCAAGACCCCCCTACCCAAGCACAGCAACATCATACACTTCAGGAAACCCTGCTGCAAAGAAGACTTAATCACCTCAATCACTGACTCCCTCCACAACCTGGACCTAACAAATCCCGACTCAGCACTGTCCACCTGGAACGACCTCAGAAATAACATCGCCAACAATCTCTGCCCCCTCACACCCAAAAATATAACAAACTCAAACCACTCAAAAAAAAACCAAAACCCTGGTACACCCACTAAAAAAACTTAAACACGAGCTCAGACAGAAAAAAAGAAAATGGCCCAAAGACCCCTCCCCTATCCTACTGGCCTCATACAAATCCTCCTTACACTCCTATAAACCACCATATTCAAGACAAAACGCGACTACTACACAGCTAAAATTCATAATTTCCAATATAACCCCAAAGCCCTCTTCACATATGTAGCTGACCTCACCAAAACATCAACCCCCACCAATCTCCGATGAGGACTCCAAAACCAAATGCAAGCAACTCACCCGCTTCTTCAATGATAAAATTGCAAAAATCTTACTTTGCTTCACCGCACCCACCCCCCTCACGCACTCCTTCCCAAAAAACCTTATCGTCACCCTAGATTCACTTGACACCACCTCCGCCTCAGAAATTGAGTCCGTTCTAAAAAAAAAAAACCAACCCTTCCTTGTACCCATCTGACACAATCCCCACCAAATCCCTCCTATCTATCTCAAATACAATCGCCAAAACTCTAGCTGATATAATCAATTGTTCACTCTCCCATGGTAAGGTCCCTGACTCCCTAAAACTGGCCATAGTTAAACCCAGTCTAAAAAAAAAAAAACTTGACCCTGCTGAGCCATCTAACTATCGGCCTATCTCCAACCTTCCCTTCCTTGCAAAAATCATGGAAAATGTTAACACCCAACTCATAGACCACTTAGAAAACCATTACATTTTATTTTCCTTCCAATTCGGTTTCCGTAAGTTCTTTAGTACGGAAACCCTCCTTCTCTCCCTCACAGACACCCTCCTTAAAGGACTAGACCATGGCCACTCCTACATACTCGCCTTACTTGACATCTCCTCTGCCTTCGATACCATTAACCACAACATCCTAATCATCCGTCTCACAGAAATCGGCATCTCAGGAACAGCCCTACTCTGGTTCATATCCTATCTTGAGAACAGATGCTACACAGTCAGAATTGGAAACATAGAATCCACACCCACCCAACTCACCCAAGGCTTCCCCCAAGGATCCTCCCTCTCATCCACCCTCTTCAACATATACCTCCTGTCACTCTGCCAACTCCTCTCAGATCTTTGCTTCACTCACTTTATCTACACGGACGATGTCCAAATCCTCATCCCCATCCAAGACTCCCTATCCAAGTCTCTCAAGACCTGGGAAAACTGCTTTAATGCTATAAACCGCCTCCTCACTGACCTCCATCTTGCTCTTAACACATCAAAAACTGAACTTATCATCATCTCTACACACAATAATCCAGCACCCTCACCCGACAGCAACCCCCTCCCCCCCATGACCTCCTTCCAGCAAAATGTATGAGACCTTCTTGTTACTATTGATAACCATCTGAACTTCAAAAAATTAATTAAAGCAACAAAGAGTGCCTTTTCAAACTCCATGTCCTCAAAAAAAACTGAAACCACTCCTCCATCTCAGTGACTTCTGCACAGTCCTTCAAGCCACAATCTTTTCTAAAATCGACTACTGTAATTTACTACTTCTAGGCCTCCCCGCCTCAACCATCAAACCACTCCAAATGCTACAGAATGCCGCCGCCAGAATCTTAACTAACACACACAAAACAGACCATATTGCCCCCGTACTCAAAGAGCTCCACTGGCTTCCAATATCTTCCCAAATCCTCTACAAGAATCTCTCAATCATACATAAAACCCTACACAACTGTAATATACACTGGTTGGACAATACCCTCCAGCTCCATACGTCCAACCGACCCACTAGAACAGCATACAAAGGAACCCTACACATTCCCTCTCCCAAGAGCACCCACCTTAGCTCCACAAAAGATCGAGCCCTCTCGATTTCTGGACCCACCCTTTGGAATACCATACCCCCGGACCTCCGTCTAGAGCCATGTTCCAAGAAATTTAAGAAAAAACTAAAGACCTGGCTCTTTAAAAAGCATTCCCTGAATAATGCTACACCCTCCCTTCCTCTCATTCGTCTTTATCCCTCCAACCTTTCCTCCTACCCCCTCCAGTACAGAATTTGTATCATTGTCTGTTTGAATGCATAATTACTGCACACTCCTTTATATACCCCCTCCTAGTTCCTCGACTTCCCCCTCCAAGTTCTATGCTCCCTGTTTCATGTACTATGTTTATGTTAATTGTAAACCGATATGTTCCTACGAATACTGGTCTGTAAAAGCTTTTAAATAAATAAATAAATAAATATCAAGGAAACTCGCTAATGTTTAGACCTGACCTCGCTAAAACCACGGCAGCCATACACAAGGCCTTTCTGGCCCTGCGACCTTGCCTTCAAGTGTTGGGTGCTTGATATGGATTACTCAATCTGGTGAAAATGAAGGTCACTTGTCACAATCAAATCAAAACTGTTCCACCTCCCTGAAGATTTAGAAGCATTTCTCTCCTCACTGGAGCACTCTCAGAATATGGTAACCTGAGGAAAGCCTCACTGCAGACTTTATACACATTTCTCCGCATGGAGGCTTTGCCATCATTGGGATCATTTGGCCAAGATATTGAATCTTTTTCTTTTCTATGTTTTCTTTTCAAATCCCTTTTATCGTTAACTGGCAATTGCTCTCATACACCTATTTGGTGTAGCCTCTTTTTTTTTGCGGGCTTAGCTTTGTTCACCTTTTTCTTCTTTCTTTAAACACTACTGTTTGTGGGCAGTGGGATCTCGCTAGGTCGCTGGCCTGTCTTGAAGCCTCTTATTTTTCTTCCACAAGATGCCATATTTTGGCCTTGGAATGGTTCCTCGATGTCTCTGTATTTTTCATACCCTTATTGATTATTTTTATACTTTTGTTGATAGTTTTGTTTCTTTTGTTTTCGTAAAGGGGCATGTCTGAACAGCATTATATGAAACCTCAATTAAGAGCTCTTTTTGCCACCATCGGTACCTGCCTTTTGTCACCTATCATTTATCATGGCATCTACAGGCATCTCTCTCCAAGTAATCTCTTTAAATGTCAACAGGTCTCTCATCTAATCAAGCGTAAGAAGATACTCACTTATCTGCACTTTTTACATGGGGATGTTGTTTTCATCCAGGAGACACACCTTTCTTTGGCTGAATCATTAAAACTGAAACAAGCATGAGTTGGTGATGTTATCTACAGCCCAGCTTTGAACAAGAAAAGGGGTGTAGCTATCCTATTCAACAAGAAGTCGGGAGTACAGATCTTACAGCACTCATCGGAACCGGATGGCTGCTGGGTCATTGCACGTGTTTCTATCAGTAACGAACTCTGTATCTTCCTTAATTTATATGCCCCCAATCTGGATGATCCGGACTTCTTTCACACAACATTCACACAATTCCTAAATATGGGCCTGACGAACTTAATCATTGGTGGTGATTTCAATCAACCTCTGGACCCCCTTCTCGACAAACAATTGATGGTCAGTATAGTGATAGGAGTATACTACCGTCTACCTGGACAAAATGGTCAGACAGATGATGAAATGCTAAGAGAAATCAGGGAAGCAAACCAATTTGGCAGTGCAATAATAATGGGAGATTTCAATTACCCCAACATTGACTGGGTAAATGTAACATCAGGACTTGCTAGAGACATAAAGTTCCTGGATGTAATAAATGATTGCTTCATGGAGCAATTGGTTCAGGAACCAACAAGAGAGGGAGCTATTTTAGATTTAATTCTTAGTGGAACGCAAGATTTGGTGAGAGACGTAACGGTGGTGGGGCCTCTTGGCAACAGTGATCATAACATGATCAAATTTAAACTAATAACTGGAAGGGGGACAATAAGTAAATCTGCAGCTCTAACATTCAATTTTAAAAAGGGAAACTTTGATAAAATGAGGAAAATAGTTAGAAAAAAACTGAAAGGTGCAGCTGCAAAGGTTAAAAGTGTTCAACAGGCTTGGACATTGTTTTAAAATACAATCCTAGAGGCGCAGTCCATATGTATTCCGCGCATTAAGAAAGGTGGAAGGAAGGCAAAACAATTACCGTCATGGTTAAAAGGTGAGGTGAAAGAGGCTATTTTAGCCAAAAAAAATCCTTCAAAAATTGGATCCATCTGAAGAAAATAGGATAAAACATAAGCATTGTCAAGGTAAGTGTAAAACATTGATAAGACAGGCGAAGAAAGAATTTGAAATGAAGTTGGCCATAGAGGCAAAAACTCATAATAAAAACTTTTTAAATATATCCAAAGCAAGAAACCTGTGAGGGAGTCGGTTGGACCATTAGATGACAGAGGAGTTAAAGGGGCTCTTAGGGAAGATAAGGCCATTGCAGAAAGACTAAATGAATTCTTTGCCTCCGTGTTTACTAATGCGGATGTTGGGGAGATACCAGTTCCGGAGATGGTTTTCAGGGGTGATGAGTCAGACAAACTGAATGAAATCACTATGAACCTGGAAGATGTAGTAGGCCAGATTGACAAATTGAGGACTAGCAAATCACCTGGACCAGATGATATGCATCCTAAGGCTCTGAAGGAACTAAAAAAATGAAATTTCTGATCTATTAGTTAAAATTTGTAACCTATCATTAAAATCATCCATTGTACCTGAAGACTGGAGGGTGGCCAATGTAAGCCCAATATTTAAAAAAGGCTCCAGGGGCGATCCGGGTAACTATAGACCAGAGAGCCTGACTTCAGTGCCGGGAAAAATAGTGGAAACTATTCTCAAAAATCGTAGAGCATATAGAAAGACATGATTTAATGGGACACTGTCAACATGGATTACCCAAGGGAAGTCTTGCTTAACAAATCTGCTTCATTTTTTTGAAGGGGTTAATAACATGTGGATAAAGGTTGAACCGGTAGATGTAGTGTATTTGGATTTTCAGAAGGCATTTGACAAAGTCCCTCATGAGAGGCTTCTACGAAAACTAAAAAGTCATGGGATAGGAGGCGATGTCCTTTCGTGGATTACAAACTGGTTAAAAGACAGGAAACAGAGAGTAGGATTAAATGGTCACTTTTCTCAATGGAAAAGGGTAAATAGTGGAGTGCCTCAAGGATCTGTACTTGGACCGGTGCTTTTCAATATATATATATAAATGATCTGGAAAGGAATACGACGAGTGAGGTTATCAAATTTGCGGATGATACAAAATTATTCAGAGTAGTTAAATCACAAGCAGACTGTGATACATTACAGGAGGACCTTGCAAGACTGGAAGATTGGGCATCCAAATGGCAGATGAAATTTAATGTGGACAAGTGCAAGGTGTTGCATATAGGGAAAAATAACCCTTGCTGTAGTTACACGATGTTAGGTTCCCTGTACGTACCAGGATCAGTCCAGACTGCTGGGTTATGCCTCCCCTCCAGCCGATGGAGTCAGAGAGAAAACTGAAAGCACCCCCTAGATATACTGGTGTGCCACCTGCCATCCTTCAGTATTTCCTCTGACTCCAGCAGATTGAGAGGCATAACCTGCGGTCCTGTCTGTCCTGACTAAATTCCTTTCAGGTGTTATTTTTTAATTTTCTGCCTATACTGTCTATACTGTCTAGATCAACTGGTTCTTACTAGTTAAAAAAAAAAAAAAGTTATAAGTTTGTGTTTGTCAGTGTTCTGTTTTTATTAAGCGCAGCGTTCAGGCAGGCGCTGAGGGCATTGCTCTCACTCTGGTTCCCGGAATATTGTGTCCCTTTGGTCCTGGGGGAGAGCTTACCGGTGGGCCGGTCACCCTCCCCCCCACCCCTATGGGTATTCATTCCAGGTTTTTTAACCTGAAGAGGGCTTTCTTTATTTAAAAAAAAAAAAAATTTGTAAGGAAACTTTTAAGGCCGCGTAAGTCCTGTTGGTTGCAGGCAGTATTCTCTCTTCAAGCCCTAGCCTGCCGCGCTTCTTGCCGAGTAGACCAGGGACTCCGGAGGGGATGGCTATTTGTTCACCCGGCAATTTTACACGGCGATTTGGTGGCGTTTTTGTCTTGCTTTTTGGCGCGATTTTTCCTGGGCTGAGGCAACTTACCTTTGGCGCGTTTTTTCCTGCAGTCTCGGGGATGCCGCGGTCTTCAGCCTGCACGGCCTGTGGTAGGGTGGGGGCGCGACTCTCCAGGGAGGGTCTCTGCTCCCGCTGCATTCCCGGGGGCGAGGGACCCTCCCGGGGGCCGAGCGCTGCCCGCAGCGGCACTTTAGCCTCCTCGTCGACGCGGCAGGGAAGAATGGCAGCCGCGCTGTCGTCAGCCCCGCCTCCCTGTAAGAGGGAGCCGACGGCCATCTTGACCACGCGGCTGCCTGCTGATTTAATATCGGAGGATGAGGATTCCTCTTCTCTTTTGCCGCCTGCCTTAAGCCCGCGCAGTGGGTCAGAGCTGGATGCTCCTCGGACCCCCCCCCCCTCAGAATCAACCCGCGGGCAGCTCAAATAAACGGAAAGTCCCGTTTTCTTCTAAATTTGTGTTATTAATGCACCAGGCATTTTTAGAGGCAGAGGCAGGTTGGGAGCCGGATGAGCCCCCTCCCGCAAAGGTCCCTAAGGTGTCTCCGGTTCCAGGAACGTCTGGGGCTCATGGCAAGGCGGGTGCTTCGGACGGAGCCGCAATCCACCCGTCAGGGGTTCCAGGTGGCCCGGATTTCAGTCAGGGCTCTCCGGATGGCGCAGGGACAGAGGTCTCGGACGCTCAGGGGTCACTCGAAGGGGATGACCCCCAGGTTTTGCGCCTCTTTGACAAGGATGAGCTGAACTTTTTAATCCTGCATGTTTTGAAAGAATTAGAAATCCCGGCGCCGCAGCGATACGGATACGTCCACAGGGGACGTAGCGATGGCGGGTCTGAGGGCCCCCCCACAAACCTTTCCCTTACATCCCAAGTTCATACAGCTCGTATCTAAGGAATGGGAGGTTCCGGAGGCATCCCTGCGCGTTAGCAGGGCGATGAATAAATTATATCCTCTGCCCTCAGATTCTTTAGATATTTTTAAGGTTCCTTCTGTGGATTCAGCAGTCACTGCGGTGGTTAAGCATACTACCATTCCCGTCATGGGAGGAGTAGCCTTAAAAGATCTCCAAGACAGAAAGTTAGAGGTTCTTCTGAAGCGCATTTTTTGAGATAGCGGCATTGGGAGTCCGTGCAGCGGCGTGTAGCAGTATGGTGCAGAGAACCACTCTCCGCTGGGTTCAGCAATTGCTTACCATGCAGGAGCTACCACCGGCCGAGGCGGAACAGGCCAATTGTGTGGAAGCAGCGGTCGCTTACACGGCGGACGCCTTGTATGATCTGTTGAGGACCTCGGCCCGCACTATGTCATCGGCGGTCGCGGCTCGGCGTTTACTTTGGCTCCATCGTTGGTCGGCAGATGCCTCCTCAAAATCGCGTCTAGCTTCTTTCCCCTTCAAGGGGAAGTTATTGTTTGGGGAGGAATTAGATCAACTCATCAAGGACCTGGGGGATAATAAGGTATATAAATTACCGGAGGACAAGCCTCGTCAGTTTCGATCTTTCGGAAATGTACGGTCCCGGTTCCGGGGACAGCGCCGGTTTCGCACCAGAAGGGGGGGCTCCTTTTCCCAGAAACAACAAGTTCCCAGGTCTCAACCGTGGTCTCCTTCCTTTCGAGGCAGGCGACAGCAGCGAGTGGGATCCTCGCAACACTTGCCTGCTGGAAAACCTTCGCAATGAAGGCGCGGGCCCATTCCTCCCTCCCCCGCATCAGAGGTCGGTTGTCCCTGTTTTGGGAGGAATGGGTCAAGATCACGTCAGATCAGTGGGTCCTCGACGTTGTGCGTTACGGTTACGAGTTGGACTTTGCTCGGCCCCTCCGGGACCTTTTTATGGTGTCTCCTTGTGGTCCTCGGGAAAAGCAACTGGTTATAGCTCAAACTGTGAACCACTTACGGACACTCGGAGCAGTTTTGCCCGTTCCTCCGGACGAGACAAGGACAGGCCGCTATTCCATTTACTTCCTGGTCCCAAAGAAGGAAGGTACGTTCCGGCCAATTTTGGATTTGAAACGAGTGAACAAGGCCTTGCGCATTCCCTGGTTTCGCATGGAGACTCTAAGGTCTGTTATTGCGGTCGTCCACAAGGGAGAATTTTTGGCTTCTTTGGATCTAGCAGAGGCGTATCTCCACATTGGGATCAGGGAACGTCATCAGCGGTACCTGAGGTTCATGGTGATGGGGGAGCACTTCCAGTTTTGCGCCCTTCCATTCGGGTTAGCTACGGCTCCGAGAGTATTTACCAAGGTTCTTGTGGTAGTCGCAGCTTTTCTGCGCCGTCAAGGTATATTGGTGCATCCCTACCTAGACGATTGGCTTATCCGGGCGAAGTCGGAGAACGAATGCAGGCGAGCAGTCCGGTCGGTAGTACAACAACTTCAGTCGCTAGGTTGGGTGGTCAACTTTGCCAAGAGCCAGCTCGTTCCGAGTCAGCAGTTGGAATTTTTAGGAGCACGTTTCGATACCTTGGTGGGCAAGGTATTCCTAACGCAGCAGAGGATGGAGAACCTAATGTTTCAGGTACGGAACCTACTGGACCTACCGTTACCTATGGCTTGGGATTATTTACAAGTCATTGGGCATATGGTTTCTACTCTGGAGATGGTGCCGTGGGCTTTTGCACATATGCGTCCTTTGCAAAAGGCTCTCCTTTCTCGCTGGGACCAGAGATCCGAGGATTACAGCGTTCAGTTGCCACTGATGGAGCCGGCGCGGTCCAGCTTAAATTGGTGGTTGATCCCAGACCATCTCTTACAGGGAGTGGACCTCGATCCCCCCCCGTGGGTCGTAGTGACGACAGATGCCAGTCTGACAGGCTGGGGAGCGGTCTGTCAATCCCGAGCGGTACAAGGAACATGGACCCCTCGGCAGGCTTCTTGGTCCATCAACCGTCTGGAGACCAGAGCAGTACGTCTAGCCTTGCGTCACCTGCTTCCGATGGTACAAGGTCGGGCGGTTCGAGTTCTATCAGACAACACAACCGCGGTGGCATATATAAATCGTCAGGGCAGCACGAGAAGTCAGCCGGTGGCGGTAGAGGCGTCCTTGTTGATGACCTGGGCGGAACGTTATCTAGCTCGCATCGTGGCCACTCACATAGCAGGCGTAGACAACGTACAAGCGGATTATCTAAGTCGTCAATACCTGGATCCCGGAGAGTGGGAGCTCTCGACCCAGGCAATGAGTCTCATCATCCGGCGGTGGGGGGAATGCCGCACCTAGACCTGATGGCGACTCGGTTCAATGCGAAGGCAGCGCGTTTCTTCAGCCGGAGACGAGAACACGGATCGGAAGGGGTAGATGCGCTAGCGCTTCCATGGCCGGGTCACATCCTTCTCTATTGTGTTTTCCTCCCTGGCCCTAGTAGGCAAGGTGTTGAGGCGCATAGAATCCCATCGCGGTCCGGTGATTCTAGTGGCTCCCGAGTTGCCAAGGTTTGCGGATCTAGTCAATCTCGCGAGGGACGGGCCCTTACGTCTAGGCCACCTTCCGAACCTACTTCGTCAGGGGCCGGTATTTTTCGATCTCGCGGATCACTTTTGTCTGGCGGCTTGGCTTATAAGCGGAGGCAGTTGAGGAAGAAAGGCTATTCTGAATCGGTCATTTCCACGCTGCTTCGCGCGCGGAGGCCTTCTACTACGCTTACTTATGCCAGAGTGTGGAAAGTGTTTGACTCCTGGTGCGCTGCCTCGGAAGTTCTACCACGCCGGGCATCGGTAGGGGATATCCTTACGTTTCTGTAGGATGGCCTGAAGAAGGATTTGGCGTACAGTTCTCTGAGAGTCCATGTAGCGGCTCTGGGTTGTTTGAGAGGGAAGATTGGAGGATCCTCTCTAGCATGTCACCCAGATGTTGCCAGATTCCTGCGGGGTGTCCGGAACTTGCACCCTCCTCTCAGATCCCCTTGTCCCTCGTGGAGCTTGAACTTGGTTCTCAAGGGCCTCACCATAGCCCCATTTAGCCTCTGCGGCGGGCCCTCCTTAAAGGATCTAACACTCAAGACTGTGTTTTTGGTGGCCATCGCATCCGCCCGTCGGGTCTCGGAGCTACAGGCTCTTTCCTGCAGAGAGCCGTTCTTGCGTATTTCAGACTCCGGGGTGTCGTTGCGTACAGTCCCTTCGTTCTTGCCTAAGGTGGTATCGGCTTTTCACGTTAATCAGTCTGTGGAACTGCCATCTTTCTCGGAGGTGGAGCTAAAGTCTTCTCAAGGCTTCGAGTTGAAGCGTTTAGATGTTCGTCGAGTGCTCTTGCAATATTTGGAGGTCACTAATGAATTTAGGAGGTCGGATCATCTGTTTGTTTTGTGCCAGGGGCCCAGAAAGGGGCTGCAGGCCTCCAAAGCAACTATTGCCCGTTGGTTGAAGACGTCAATCGCATCCACGTACATTGGTTGTGGTAAGTCGGTTCCTGAAGGACTCAAGGCCCATTCTCTACGTTCTCAATCGACTTCCTGGGCAGAAAGTCAGCTGGTTTCTACCCAGGAGATTTGCAGAGCGGCCACGTGGAAATCGCTGCATACCTTCGCTCGACATTATCGGGTCGATGTTCGAGGGCCATCTGCCGATTCCTTTGGCAGCAGTGTAATTCGAGCGGGACTCTCTGGGTCCCACCCCATTTAAGGTGGCTCGGGTACATCCCAGCAGTCTGGACTGATCCTGGTACGTTCAGGGAAAGGAAAATTATGTTCTTACCTGATAATTTTCGTTCCTGAGGTACCAAGGATCAGTCCAGACGCCCACCCGATATTGTGTTTCAGGAGAGTCCGCTCGAATCCTTTTTTCCTATAGCTGTTCCGTTTTGGACAGGGTAAGTACAAATCCATTTCCTTTCATGTTGGGGTTGGTACCTTATTCATAAAGGGTTAGTGTTTGCATTGTTTGTTGTTCAGATTTTTACTGCAGATTTTTACTGCTTGATCTAGACAGTTGCCATGGTTAGTTGGCTAAGTGTGCGGAGGAATTATGTTATTTTTCTTCTGCTTTGATATCAATTATACTGAAGGATGGCAGGTGGCACACCAGTATATCTAGGGGGTGCTTTCAGTTTTCTCTCTGACTCCATCTGCTGGAGGGGAGGCATAACCCAGCAGTCTGGACTGATCCTTGGTACTACAGGAACGAAAATTATCAGGTAAGAACATAATTTTCCTTTCCATATTGGGAGCTACCACCCAGGAAAGGGATCTGGGCATCATAGTGGATAGTACTTTGAAATCGTCAGCTCACTGTGCTGCAGCAGTCAAAAAAGCAAATAGAATGTTAAGAATTATTAGGAAGGGAATGGTTAATAGAACGGAAAATATCATAATGCCTCTGTATCACTCCATGGTGAGACCGCACCTTGAATACTGTGTACAATTCTGGTCGCCGCATCTCAAAAAAGATATAGTTGCGATGGAGAAGGTACAGAGAAGGGCAACCAAAATGATAAAGGGGATGAAACAGCTCCCCTATGAGGAAATGCTGAAGAGGTTAAGGCTGTTCAGCTTGGAGAAGAGACGGCTGAGGGGGGGGATATGATAGAGGTCTTTAAGATCATGAGAGGTCTTGAACGAGTAGATGTGACTTGGTTATTTACACTTTCGAATAATAGAATGACTAGGGGGGGCATTCCATGAAGTTAGCAAGTAGCACATTTACGACTAATCGGATAAAATTCTTTTTTACTCAACGCACAATAAAGCTCTGGAATTTGTTGCCAGAGGATGTGGTTAGTGCAGTTAGTGTAGCTGGGTTCAAAAAAGGTTTGGATAAGTTCTTGGCGGAGAAGTCCATTAATGGCTATTAATCAATTTTACTTAGGGAATAGCCACTGCTATTAATTGCATCAGTACATCAACCAACCTCTTCCCTTCAATAATATTTCTACAACATACACCAATACAAGGGACACTTGTGCTATGGTGTTGCTTATGTACGGTGGCTCTATTAAAGGACCACCATTTGGTGGGTGTCCTTTTCTTTCGCCCCATCTATTATTCTTTATTATCCAGGTTTTAATGCAAATTGTTCTGTTTTTCTATTTCTTAAACTATTTTCTAAAAAATCCCCTTATCTCCCCGTTTTCTGAGGCGACCCGCTGATTGTCTGTTAATACTTATCAAGGCATCCGTCTCAACTTCTTCTCACGGGATCGCGTCTGCTTGCCCGACATGGGCCATGTTTCTGCACGTTCGTGCCTGCTTCAGGGGCTACGGGAGGGGTAGTGCTGTGTCCTAACCAGGTACACAGTAGCTGTTATGTCTCCAACTATGAAGATAACACAATTAATGCTCATCTTTATTCCATTCCGACAAACCTTTTTACATACCATTTGCACGTTTTGAAACACTTACTTTTGTGATGACCATGCTTCTGCTCGTGGACGGCGCCTACCTTCTGTGTCTGAGGCGCGCTTGCCTATTCTGCTCTTTTTATACTCACCGCGGGTCCCCACCCATTCGTTTCATCAGACCGAGACTAGCTGCAGTGTTTTCAATCAGGGTAATCAGTGACCCTTGGGAACGCCTCTGAGGACCTGATGGGAGACTGAACACTCCCACGTCCGCTCTCTGTTGTCAACCAGGGGTTGTGTCCATTTTTTTACTGAGCGGTGTGATCCCGCCCCAGTTAATGCCGCTGCAGCCTCCGTGGATCATCTATGTCTCTGCTGATTATATTCGTCTGTTTGAGCTCATATTACGGCTTATCTAGCTATTGGGCTGGCCCTGTATTCATCCTTTCTTAGATAAAATCACTGCTCTTTCTTCATTAAATCTGCTCTGTGTCCGGGATCCCGGCTGTCACCGTGTAGTCCCTTGACTTGTCCATGGTGAATGACTCAATGTGTGTTTGTCTGCTGTTATGGATGAAATGAAACCCTTCATTGTTATCTATAGCCTTAGCCATTTATTAATTAATTAAGGGTGTGGTGAGACCCTTGACTATGTTCCTGAACCATTTTATATTTTATTGTGTGTCTGATGGACGCTGAAGTGAATTGTATATTGAATGGTTTAGTAAATGAATGGTTTAGTACCGAAGATCCATAAATCTTTACAACAGCCACCGGGTCGACCCATCGTGTCATCAAAGGGATCCCTTTTGGAACCACTCTCACAGTTTGTTGACCGGTCATTACGCAAATTTATACCTCAAATACCATCATATATCCGAGACTCGGCGCATCTCATGACAATGTTACAGGACATCCATCCAGATCCCACATCAACAATACTGGTCACTGTAGATGTCACAGCGTTATATACCTCGATCCCACAGAGTGAAGCCATAGAGGTCATTATGAACACTCTCACCACAGCCCAGACTCCACAAAGAATTCCAAATGCCTTCATAGGAGAATTGGCCAGCATAGCATTGCAGGAAAATTATTTCATGTTCCTAGGGACCTTTTATAAGCAAATAAAAGGCACAGTAATGGGGGCCACTATGGCCCCTGACCTGGCTAACCTGTACATGGCAACATTTGAGCAGCAATGGGTGTACACAAGCCCATATTACACATATGTGGAGAAATGGAAGAGATTCATTGATGATATCTTTTTCTTCTGGCGAGGAGGTGAAGAACAACTGACTGAATTCATCACATGGTTAAATAGCTGTAATCCACACCTGCGGTTCACCAGCCAACATCATCATCAAACCATTGCTTTTCTAGATATTCAGATCTCATTGACAGAGACAGGATTTCACTTCACCATCTTTAGAAAACCCACGGATCGCAACACATTACTCCATTATTCTTCTTTTCATCCCAATCACCTTAGAGACATCCTGCCAGTAGGACAATTTTTACGTCTAAGGAGGTTATGCTCCACAACAACAGAATATAAGATACAGTCAAAAGATATGACCAACAGGTTTCTACAAAGAGGGTATCCGCAAGCAATCGTGAGGAGAGCATACAAAAGGGCTAGATGGGCCAACAGAGATTTACTCTTGGAACCTAAAACTCAACAAAGGAATGAAAAGATGGTGTTTGTATTACCATATACACCACAAACACAACTGTTGAAAAAGAGTATCCTAAGACATTGGGCTATTTTGCAGATCCACCCTGAGTTTCAAGAGAAACCCATGTTTGCCCTGACCAAGGCCAGAAACCTGAAGGATCTCGTAGTTCACTCTAATCTGTTATCCTCAAGAGTAGAGCATATTGATCAACAGGGCAATCATAAAAAAATGCGGAAAATGCAGCGCATGCAGTTTTGTCTATGAAGGTACATCACTCAACATACCAGGGAGAAAATCGTTTCGATTTCAACAAACATATGATTGCGAGTCAACAAAAGTCATTTATGCACTCTGGTGTGCATGCCCCAAAATATACATAGGGAAGACTACGAGAAAGCTCAAGAACAGAATCCAAGAATATGTGAGCCGCCTCAGACATCAAGTGGAAGGGGCGCCTCTCACCGACCATTGGCTAGAATTAGGCCATTCACCAGAAGATTTCCAAGTAGCAGTCATTTTTCAGCTACAGGCACACCCAAGAGGTGGAGATTTGAATTTAAAACTTTTACAAATGGAACAGAAATTCATTTACACTTGGAATACTACTACCCCCAATGGACTCAACCGTGAGATAGACTGGACAGTATTTTCTTAAAAAACTGGCACCAACGACTGCAAAGATGAAGACAGGAGTGATATCTCTCAAGCGTTCAGACACCAACAGAGAGGTATGGACGTACATCCAAAAATTACTAAACCATTCAATATACAATTCACTTCAGCGTCTATCAGACACACAATAAAATATAAAATGGTTCAGGAACATAGATAGTCAAGGGTCTCACCACACCCTTAATTAATTAATAAATGGCTAAGGCTATAGATAACAATGAAGGGTTTCATTTCATCCATAACAGCAGACAAACACACATTGAGTCATTCACCATGGACAAGTCAAGGGACTACACGGTGACAGCCGGGATCCCGGACACAGAGCAGATTTAATGAAGAAAGAGCAGTGATTTTATCTCAGAAAGGATGAATACAGGGCCAGCCCAATAGCTAGATAAGCCGTAATATGAGCTCAAACAGACGAAAATAATCAGCAGAGACATAGAAGATCCACGGAGGCTGCAGCGGCATTAACTGGGGCGGGATCACACCGCTCAGTAAAAAAATGGACACACCCCCCTGGTTGACAACAGAGAGCGGACGTGGGAGTGTTCAGTCTCCCATCAAGTCCTCAGAGGCGTTCCCAAGGGTCACTGATTACCCTGATTGAAAACACTGCAGCTAGTCTCGGTCTGATGAAACGAATGGGTGGGGACCCGCGGTGAGTATAAAAAGAGCAGAATAGGCAAGCGCGCCTCAGACACAGAAGGTAGGCGCCGTCCACGAGCAGAAGCATGGTCATCACAAAAGTAAGTGTTTCAAAACGTGCAAATGGTATGTAAAAAGGTTTGTTGGAATGGAATAAAGATGAGCATTAATTGTGTTATCTTCATAGTTGGAGACATAACAGCTACTGTGTACCTGGTTAGGACACAGCACTACCCCTCCCGTAGCCCCTGAAGCAGGCACGAACGTGCAGAAACATGGCCCATGTCGGGCAAGCAGACGCGATCCCGTGAGAAGAAGTTGAGACGGATGCCTTGATAAGTATTAACAGACAACCAGCGGGTCGCCTCAGAAAACGGGGAGATAAGGGGATTTTTTAGAAAATAGTTTAAGAAATAGAAAAACAGAAAAATTTGCATTAAAACCTGGATAATAAAGAATAATAGACGGGGCGAAAGAAAAGGACACCCACCAAATGGTGGTCCTTTAATAGAGCCACCGTACATAAGCAACACCATAGCACAAGTGTCCCTTGTATTGGTGTATGTTGTAGAATTAATTGCATCAGTAGCATGGGATCTTCTTAGTGTTTGGGTAATTGCCAGGTTCTTGTGGCCTGGTTTTGGTCTCTGTTGGAAACAGGATGCTGGGCTTGATGGACCCTTGGTCTGACCCAGAATGGCAATTTCTTATGTTCTTATGTTCGATTTCTTACTCCAAATCTTGCAAAGCTCTGCATAATCTTATTGACACTTTTGGATTATCTAACTCCTGGCGCCTATTGCGTCCAACAGATAAGGACACTTAGTTCCACACTCAACTTATTCACAAATTAATTATTTTTTAATATCTTGATGCCTCGCATTCAATCAGCTCTTATACATCCCGGGGCGGATTTTCAGACTCCGCGAATAGGCCTACTTTTGTTTGCGCTCCAGGCACAAACAAAAGTACGCTGGATTTTAGTAGATACGCGCGGAGCCGCGCGTATCTGCTAAAAACCTGGATCGGCGTGCGCAAGGCTATCGATTTTGTATAGCCGGCGCACGCCGAGCCGCGCAGCCTACCCCCGTTCCCTCCAAGGCCGCTCCGAAATCGGAGCGGCCTTGGAGGGAATCCTCTAACGCCCTCCCCTCACCTTCCCCTCCCTTCCTCTACCTAACCCACCCGCCCGGCCCTGTCTACACCACCCCTTACCTTTCTCCGGGGATTTACGCCTCCCGGAGGGAGAAGTAAATCCCCGCGCGCGAGCGGGCCTCCTGCGTGCCGGGCCGCGACCTGGGGGCGGGTACGGAGGGCGCGGCCACGCCCCCGGACCGCCCGGGCTGTAGCCACGCCCCCGTACCGCCCCCAAAATGCTGCCGACACGCCCCCAAAACGCCACGACGACCGGGCCCGCCCCCGACACGCCCCCCTCGGAGAACCCCGGGACTTACGCGAGTCCCGGGGCTCTGCGCGCGCCGGTAGGCCTATGTAAAATAGGCTCACCAGCGCGCAGGGCCCTGCTCGCCTAAATCCGCCCGGTTTTGGGCGGATTTAGGCGAGCAGGGCTCTGAAAATCCACCCCCCCATTTTGGTAACTGATCATGCTGCTGTTTCAATTAGCTATATGCTTTCCTCCCTTCAGGTAGAAGATCTTCAGTGGAGATTTAACTCAATATTAATGGCCGATACCTCCTTCATGGCCTTTCTCAAGGACAAGATCTCTGACTGCTTCATGCACAATATTACTACAGATGTTCCATTTCCTACCATTTGGGCGGCTTTTAAGGTGACACTATCAGTTTCATCATCAGACAAAAAAAGAGCCAAAAAGAAGCTCTCAATTCTCTACAATTGGAAGTGGCCACTCTGGAAAAGTCTCATATCTCCTCTCCATCACCTGTTACTTTAAACCAACTACTAACAGCTCACTATGTGTACAATAAGCTATTGAGTTCGCAGGTGGGCCTTCCCTTTTTAATCAACAAGCATACTATTATGCTGAAAACAATGTGTGGTCACTTATTGGCTTCGTACCTCAAGGGTCGGAAAGAACTCTACTCGCATCGGATAAAGATATCCTGTAAGCCTTTCGTGATTTCTACTCTGAACTTTATCATTTGGACTCTCCTGCTTCAGAATCAGCAATTCATCGGTTTCTTTCTGGTCTTTCTCATCCTTCCCTTACTAAAGACCAAAGGACAGTAATGGATAGTCTCATCACTCGGAAGGAAGTCACACTGGCTATATCCCACCTTTCCCGAGGGAAAGCGTCCGATCCAGAATTATTTATTTACTAATTTAAAAGTTTTTATATACCACACAATAAGGCATATGTATGCCTGTCTAGGCCTTCACAGTTGGCTTTTATCAGACATTTCACGAGGAACTTATCCCTCACTTACATTCATTTTTCTCTTGCATGACATCTCATTCTGCGGCTGCTTCTTTTTCTCTGAAGCTTGTATAGTGGTGCTTCCAAAGCCAGGAAGGGACACCCAGTGCATCACCAAATATAGACCCATTTCTTTGCTAATAGCTGATTACATGATTTTTGCCAAAATTCTAGCAATGAGATTAGCAGATTTAATGAGTTCCTTAGTCCATTCGGATCAATCCGGTTTCATTAAAAACAGGCTGATTTCCAACAATGACCTCCTGTTTTTTCACATACAGGACCAAGCTCTTCTTTCCACCTCTCTGATAGTGGCCTTGTCACTAGATGCCGAAAAGGCATTAGATCACATTGAGTGGAGGTTCCTATTTGAAATGGTTTGGCTTTGGCCCCTTATTTTTATCATGGGTGCAATTTCTTTACAATTCTCCAACTGCCTTCCTTTATATCAGTAATTGCACCACTTCTTCCTTTTTTCTGCATAGAGGCACTTGACAAGGATGCCCTCTCTCTCTCCTCCTTTTTAACCTGGCTTTGGAACCACTATTGCTGGCTATTAGGCAAGATACTATTATCGAGGGCATCTCTGTTGGAGTCGTATCATACAAATTATCTGCTTATGCCGATGATGTCCTATTATATTTGATGAATCCCACCATGTCACTCTCTCCTCTATTAAAACTCATTTCATCTTACTCGATTTTGTCCGGATATAAGATAAATTTGCATAAAACTGAGATGCTCCCCTTAAACATGTTTGGCACTTTGTCGGATCTTTCTAAGTATCCAATCCGGAAGGTCTCCCATGACCTTAAATACTTAGGAGTCACTTTTTATGACAGCATTCACACTACTATAACGCACTGTGAATTGTTACTGCTGCAGAAATTGCGAGAGGCTGTCCTAAAATGGTCCCCTTTACATTTGACCTGGTGGGGTTGACTTGATACCATAAAAATAGTCCTTGCCCCATGTAAAAATTTTGTACTTTCCATGGTACCAATCTTTTTCTCCAAAGACTTTTATCAGCAAGCGGAGGGATTGTTCTCTTGCTTCATATGGCACAATAAAGTGCCTCATACTACAGTAATCAAATTAAAAGCTGATAAAAGTAGAGGAGAGTTAATTTTACGGATTTCTACCTATATCACACTGCATTTATACTACAGCAGGGGTATCATTGGTTTTCCCACTCCCTCTCAGCTGCAGACTCTCCCTGTTGGCTGTCCATAGAAAGGGAACTGTTGTCTCCCTTTCCCCTAGAAGACTTCCCAGGGGTTTCCTCCCCATCCTCTCATAGTTCCCACCCTATATTATGCTCCCTCCATAGAGCCATTATGGAATTCGAATGGATATGTACTACTTTGAATCCCGTATGGAAACTCTATCTAGAGACTCCCCAGTGGCGCAACTCCTTAATATCTGTGGGTGGCCACCCCCTCAATTGGCGTATCTTGCAATGCAGGGGTATATGGTTCCTTTGCTCAGTTTTATGTAATGGTTCCTTCTCCTCCTTTACCGATTTGCAAGCAGAATTTTCTCTCCCATACTCTTAGTTTTATGCCGGCCTATAGCTTCGCAACACGTTACAAGCCAGCCTCTCCTCTCTTTCGCTTTCGTGTAGCCGAACCCGCTTTATACTCTTTTTACTGTGAAAATGGGCCACTAGGACATTTCGCTTCCAGATTGTACAAATGAAGGCCTCTCTTCCTCACTTGTCTAAAGGATTGCATACTTTGTGGCTATGTGAAGTAGGTGATGCAGTGGAGAAGGCCTCCTGGGAGCATTTTTGGAAAATATCTCTACGCATTTCATTATCTCCCAGTTTAACTCAAACCTCTTTTTTTGTATCCCACCGGGCGGTCTGGACCCCCCCGGAAACTTTTCCGTGCTGGTCTTACCCCCCCCCCCCGTCACTATTGTTGGTCCTGCCTTTGTCCCAAATGCTACGATATCACACATTATTTATATGCCCCATGGTATTCTCTTTTTGGCAGCAAATTTGGACTTCGATTTCAAATATTTTACACTTGCCTTGCCCTCTAACTTACCACACAGTTGTCCTCCATGGTGCAGACACGTCCTTACACCTTTCTCTTCCACATAGCAAACTACTGGATTTTCTGCTAACCGTAGCAGTCCATTTAATTCTAACTAACTGGAAGGATAGTGATTTGCTATCTGTTCATTTCTTATAGAATTCTGTTTGTCTTTATAGCAAATATGAAAAGGCTATGGTAGCTATGTATAACTGAATATCTCGGTGGGCACAAATATGGAAGCCTCTTGACGAATTTGTTGAATCCCTGTAATTTCTCCCAAGATGTTTTGGGTGGCTTTGACAGTTTTGATTCTCTCAGACAAATTAATAGAGGTGGCACAAGGGACTATTTAGCTAAAGGTATTCCCCCTTCCCTGTCCCCCCCCCCCCTTTTCTTTTCTTTTTTTCTCTTTCTTTCTCCTTTTCTTATCCTTCTCTTTGATGACATAATTATCTATAGACTGGATATTTGCTTGATTTTGCTTTATTTCTTTACCTATTCAAATCAATTGTACAAAGTTTACCATGTATACTGATGGCTTGTTGCTGTTCCTAATAAAAAGATTCAAACAGAAAATAAATAAATAAATAAATTGTGCCATGCTAGGATGTCACTACCGTACTATAACATTGAAGGTACCAAAATTGTTGGTATCAATTTGACAATCAGTCAAATATAATAAGATGCCCCAACCATATAAAAAAATATCACAAATTTTTATTACAAACAATTTTTACTTAAACATTGTTGCTTACAACAAATTATATTTAAAAACACCCACATCCCAACTAGGACCCTAGTTTTGACGAACATATGCAGTCTTCTTCAGGGGATAAACCCAACCCTTAAAACAATCATACAACAAAAGTTTCACTCGTACTCATCGCTTAAATAACACCTTATACGTTTGAATCCGAAAATGCCTTAGTTTTCAATTTCTAAAAACGAAGAAATAATTTTATATTGAGTAATATAATACTCAAAATAATAACATGGCGACCACATACCATCAGCATGCCACTGTTGCGCCGGTCAACCACGGCCTCCGCGGTCGACCCTGCTCACCTCTCTCTGCCGCTACTCCTCGATGCCAGACTGTCCGATGCCGGCTCCAGTGGCATGATGGTGTGCTCTGTGGCCTGCTCCGCGGATAAGTGGCCTTCTCTCACGGCAGGAACTCCGCCGCTGGATAAGCCCCGCCACCTGATGTCGCAGGGACGTGCGTGCCTTCTTTAAAGAGCCCAGAGCAGGAAATCCGGGTCAGCCTCCTCGATGACATCATTTCTGAGGAGGGTATTTAAATGTTTTCTGTGTCCTGTTAATCGAGTTAGCAAGGACTCTTCCTCCTAATTCCACATATCCGGGAATTCTTCCTGTTGATTCATTTCATGACCAGACGCCTTCCGCTCTGTGTATTCGCCCTCCAGGATGACTTAGGTATCCGCTCCTCGGGGGGCCTTGCCTCGTTCCTCCATACCCTCCAGGGTTATTTGCTACCTACAAGGTCGCCTAAGGTACCCGCTCCTCGGGGGCCTTATTTTGTCCCAGACCTCCACTCCTCGGGGGTTCTCTCCTATTGCATTGTATTTGTTAATAAGAAAGTTGTTGAATAAATTATCTTATCAAGACAACCTGTTAGATATAGTCACATATGCATTTTTGATTTGTTTTATATTTTTGTTAATATGGCTGCTTTTCCTCTACTTCAGAGCAACACAGAAAGGAAATACATGGAATAGGTTCCCCTGCTGCAGGAAGAAAATAATTCTGAAACATGAACCATGTTAGAGATACATTAGGCATACATCATCTTTAAGCCAAGTTGCACTTATTTGAATGTTTTTATTTGCAACTAAAAATGAAAAAAAAAAAAAAGCATGACTGCAAGCTAAGGGACACATGATTATATCTGGGCACACTCGAGTGCTGTTTGTGACCCTGAGATGTGGTGCACAGCTTATTGATATGAAGGTCCTTTAACTATAACATATAAGCTTATTATGTACTAAGCTTTTCTTGGAATAATATATTTTTAAATTTAGAAGATAGGAAATGTTTTGATAATTGATAGATTTCCATGCCTTCTCACTTGGATTGTAATATTTGACATAATATCTTAACACTGATGTGTGTAGTTAGTCTGAACCCTCATTTTTACACTGCCATATCCCCAAAAGATTTGGACATGGAAATAGATGGTAGTGGAAAACAAAGGGGTGAATTTTAAAAACATTGCTAATTCTAAAAAGCCCGTATACGCGAGTATTTGGGCAGTGCATGACCGTGTATTTTAAAAACTGGAAATTCTACGTGTATATATGTGGACATGAGTAAAAAGAAAAGGGGCAAAGCTAGGGCATGTCGGGGGGGGGGGGGGGGTGTTTCGGAGTGGGCCTAAAAGTAACACGCTGTCACGGGTGGAGATGAGTCGGGGTTATTAAAAGGAGAATACACCTAGGAAAATTACTCAACCCTTCTCTCTAATAATAACAACCTTATGTGATATAAGAGTATATAAGTATATTTTCCAAGTATAATATAGTGAGAAAACAAAACTAGAGCTTATGAGAATGCCACTGGAAATACAAACAGATTATATGTCTGCACAATAAGCAAGAGTAAATTTCTTAATCCTCCAACTAATAGGGAATATTTATATACAAAGGGCCTAGTGGAAGCTTTTTTACTTTCCTGGTAAAAAAGGTGTCTCCGAGCCCCCCAGACTATGAATCAGCAAGCAAGTTCTTGTTTGGAGACAGCGCTAGAGATCCCTATCATGTCGTGCTATCTTTTCAGCTCTCAGCAGGGAATTTGAATCTGTCAGAGTGTGTGCTGGGGATATATGCACTTTGAAATGGATCATGCACCATTTGGATTTCTTTGTGTAGCCTTCTTGATATATTGCCAGATTAACAGATACCACTCATAAATGGTAAAATTCTTATGTTTTGTGCATATTCTCATATGTGTAATTATGTGACTACGATCTAAAATATTCTTTAAAATTCCATAACTATAATCAACCTATTGTGTCCCTTTTTCCTGACACTCAATAGGTTTCTAAAATAGAAATAAAAATGTATATCAAAGCTTCACAAATAGTAAAAGCTCATTTTCCTACGCCAGTTTTAATAATGTTTCATGAATATTGACAACACTGGAAATTCTGAATGCTTTTATACTATGCCATTGGCTTGTAGTACATTGGGGTAACCCTACATTTATCAGAGTCACAAAGGTGCATCAGAAAAGTCAGATTTGAGTTTGAATGTGAAGTAGGATAAATATAAGAACTGGATTGTTCAAGCAAGTTAGTATAGATTACGTATTAGGTATCTAATGTTTACTGCAATCGGAGGATGCAGAATTAGAGAATAATAAGTGTAGCATAAATAAACTTTGGTTGTGTCAGACAACAACTGGAATAAAATAAGGTATTCAGGGAAAGGAAAAGAACCATCAAGGGTCTGTTTTTGTTATTCAGCTATGACTTACATGTTAATTTGTTTGATCTTCTTCTGCAGTTTTGAAAAGTCATATCTAATATGGTTAAATTAATGTGATTCTTATGATCTTTTCTATCGGCACCCTTGTGTTACATATTGGTGCAATATTTAATTAAACTAAGGTTTTCCTTTATTTTAGTTCTATTTTGTATAGCTTCCTGTGAGTTAAAGTATTCCAAAATGCTTTATATTCATGCTGACAGCTGCAATAACATAATACATTTCAAAGGAAGGTGAAAAGTGGAAGAGATGGCACAGAGAAATCAGAAGGATTGTTGGAGAAGAAAATAGTCAAATAGAGAAAATATCAATTTTCAGCTCCCATTTAGAAAAAAAAAAGAATAAAGATGTGCAGTAAAGAAAAGTGGTTATTTCAGATTTTTGAAAGTGTACAGAAAAAGGCTTTGTCACATGAACTGTCGTCATAAGGGAATTAAATAATGAGGCAGGAGTATAAGAAACAGAGGGGCCTCTTTTCTAAGGTGCATTAACACACATTAAATACTGAATTCGGTTTTCAGCACATTAAAAACATGTTAAAGTTTGTTCATGACATGGACAAAATAAGCTATGTCACATACAAATGCATGCAAAACAGCTCATTAATATTAATATGCTTAACACAGATCTCAGTATATCCTGTGGTCCATATTAAACCTCTAAAAATTAAGGGGTAGATTTTAAGACCTGCGTGCAGGCGTACATGTGCGCGTACACATGTATGCCCGATTTTTTTAACTTGCGCACGCAAGTTATAAAATCAGGTAGGCGCGCGCAAGGGGGTGCACACTAGTGCACCTTGCGCTCGCCAATGCCCGCGGGCTTCCTCCGTTCCCCTCCCCCCCAACATTTTTATCTAACCTTTTGCGCCTGCCTGCTGGCATGCGATCCTCTGACACAGCAGCAAATGCCCACTATGTCGGAGGCCCCTGGCCCCGCCCATGGACCATCCCTTTTTTCAAGTCCCGGGACTTACAGGTGTCCCGGGGCTTTATGCGCGTCGCCGGGCCTTTTTAAAATAAGCACAGCACGTGTAACTCCTTGGATTTACGCGCGTAGGGCTTTTAAAATCCGGCTCTAACTACATCTCGTGATGTAGTTCACATTCTCAAAGAGCATTGGCATGTTAATGCACCAGCTGATATTCTCTGTTCTCCTCCCTCCCCCTGGACCAGTATCACCAATTAGCTCAGAGTGGATCCCTCCCCCCACAGAGTGTAAACCCCAATACCCATTGGAACATCAGTTATGTGAGGGCAGCCCTCGGCAGGAGTGATGCCCAATCGCTCCTGTTCTGCTGGTGCCAAAATCCAAAATGATTCAGCAGGGCTGAATTAGCAATGAATGTGAGGGACATCATCCACTAGCACTGAATAAACCCTTCTCTCTAAGCATGTAGAGCTTTTGCTCTGCTGAGCATGTGTAAGAATTTTCATGTGGGTGTTGCCTCATGAGCATCCTCAGACTTTTTTCATCCAAGCCCCAGCACAGATATGTACCCTATCTCTCTGTATTTTTTCTTTAGTTTTCTATAAATTTCTTAGTATTTTTTTCTTTAAAGTTGCAACCAGCCAACTATTACCATAGGGGTAGATTTTCAAACTATGCAAATAGGCCTACTTTTGCTGGCGCATCAGGCGCAAGCAAAAGTACGCTGGATTTTAGTAGATACGCGCGGAGCCGCGCGTATCCACTAAAATCCTGGATCGGCGCGCGCAAGGCTATCAATTCTGTATAGCCGGCGCGCGCCGAGCCGCGCAGCCTACCCCCGTTCCCTCCAAGGCCGCTCCGAAATCGGAGCGGCCTCGGAGGGAACTTCCTTTTGTCCTCCCCTCACCTTCCCCTCCCTTCCCCTACCTAACCCACCCACCCGGCCCTGTCTAAGCCCCCCCCTTACCTTGTCGGGGATTTACGCCTCCCTCCGGGAGGCGTAAATCCCCGCGCGTCAGCGGGCCTCCTGCGCGCCGGGACGCGACCTGGGGGCGGGTCTGGAGGGCGCGGCCACGCCCCCGGGCCGTAACCACGCCTCTGGGCCCGCCCCGGCATGCCCCCGGCACGCCCCCTAAACGCTGCGCGGTTCGGGCCCGCCCCCGACACGCCCCCCTCGGAGAACCCCGGGACTTACGCGAGTCCCGGGGTCTGCGCGCGCCGGTGAGCCTATGTAAAATAGGCTCACCGGCGCGCAGGGGCCCTGCTCGCCTAAATCCGCCCGGATTTGGGCGGATTTAGGCGAGCAGGGCTCTGAAAATCCGCCCCACCGTGTCTAGATATCTTCACTGCACTGTTGATGTATAAGTCCTTGATTCATTTGGCGCATTCAATGCCATGGCCTTGAGCACGGAATGCACTGAACCTCGACACCAGTGCCAATTAGACTAGCAGAGCAGCCTGCTCATCATCCATGGATCATGCAGCAGTGTCAGGGCAGAAGGGGATATGCTTTACCTGATCCCACCAATTATTAGAGCACTTTCACCAATGAAGATACTGGCACAAGGATTATGACTGGAGACGCCAGAAACCATTTGTTCTGTGGTAACTCTCACATCCAACTGGCCCCCAGTACTACAGAACTCATAAGATGTGTAAGATTCCATTCTGGTATCAGAAGATGATGTTCTACTACCCACACCAAGCCAGAAGGCACATCAGCCCTGAAACCATGTGGTGGAGTTAGCGAAGGATTTCTTAACATCTCTAGTAGCGAAGGATAAGGAAAGGTACCTTGCAACCTCTCCTTTCCAGATTTACTGAGTCGAGAAGTATCCCCAGTGCATAGGAATAGTCCATCAGCTCTCAGTGAGGGGGTTCTAGCCCACGGTTCTCCATTGCAACAGAGTCCGACCAATCAGAGGATGTATACCAGGAGTATACCCCCCCCCCCCCCCAGAGACAAACAAAGACCCCCTTCAATGTCATAGTAATGATGGCAGAAAGCTTCTTATGTAGTAACTTCTTCTCAATACAGGTTACCCCAAGCCTTAAGGGTGGTAATATTAATAATCAAGCAACTGTCAAAACCATAACAAAATTACTGCTAGCAACATTTTTACAGGGCGAGCAACTTTCCTGATAAATCATACAATGCTGCTGCTTGAACATGCTTTTCTTTTGGACTTGGCTTTTGAAGCAGTCCTACACTTTTTCCCTCTTCAAGCTTTCTTAAATCACTTTTCATTCTTTCTACTCCTTTAGGCATGTCCACTGTGTTGCAAATAGATAAACTTCTTTCCCTTCTGCAATGTCGCTTGCAAAGATATTGAACAGAACTGATCCCAAAACCGATCCCTATGGTACTCCACTTAACACTGTTCTCTCTTCAGAGTTTGTGACATTTACCATTAACCGCTGTTGCCTGTCAGTCAACCAGTTTTTAGTCTATTCCACCACCTTGGCGCCAAGTTCCAAGCTTCTCATTTTATTCATGAGCCTCCTATGCGGGACCATATCAAAAGCATTCCTGAAATCCAAGTAAAGCACATCGTGTTCTTCCTTGATCCAATTCTTTAGTCACCCAATCAAAAAATCAGATTTGTCTGACAGGGTCTTCTCCTGATTATCCTATGTTGGCTTGGGTTCAGCAAGCCACTGGATTGTAGATAGCTCCCTATCCTTTCCTTCAGCAGCATCTCTATTAATTTTCCTACCACTGAGATGAGGCTAACCAGCCTGTAGTTTATAGCTTCCTTCCTACTACCACTCTTGTGAAGCCAGAGCACTATAGCTTTTCTTGACACACAGCACCACTCCTTTTACAGGGATCTATTGAACAGGTCTTTCAGCCAACACATTCTAATCTCCCTCAGTATCCTGGGATGTACCTCATCCAGCCTCATGGCCGTGTCCACTTTCTGTTTTCCTAGCTCTTCCCATACATTCTCTTCTGTAAATGGAGTTTACTTTAGCCCACCCCCATCATCCGTGTTCTCAATCAGCAATGGTCCTTCTCCAGGGTTTTCTTTTCTGAATACCATACTGAAGCATTTGTTTAATATTTCTGCTATTTGTTTGTCTCTCTCCACACATTGCTTCTTGTCACCTTTCAATTTCATTTACTACTTTGGGTCTCCCTTCTTTCTCTGATGTATCTGAAAAAATGTTTTGCCACCTCACTTTACCTCTTTGGCCATCATTTCCTCCACTTGATCTTTTGCTTTCCTGATTTCTTTTTTCATCTTCCTCAGTTTCACCAAGTATTCTTCCCTGTGTTCCTCTTTTTAGGATCCTTTATACTTCTTGAATGATGATCTTTTTTTCCTTTATTTTTACAGACATGTTCTTTGAGAGTCAGATTGTTTTTTTTTCTCTTTTGTTTACTTTTCTAGCATATAGATTTGTTGCCTTTGTAATAGCTCACGTGAGCATTTTAAGGTTTGTTTGTTTGTTTATTTATTTATTTATTTATTTATTTATTTATTTATTTATTTATACCGTCGTTTCAGTGGAACCATCATAACAATAAATTAAAGTAAGAAAATACAATACATAATCAAATCTCCTGGATATTAGACAGAGAGAAAAGAACTTTTTTTTATTGAAACAGAATCAAGATTTTAGTCTGGTTACAGAAGTGAGAAATTTAGTGATACTGTTAGACAGTGAGATCAATATGAAAAGATCAATTGCAAATATTATAAAAGATGTTTTTTATAAACTACACATTTTAAAAATGTTAAAACCCTTTCTATATACCCAAGACTTTAGAACTGTCTTGCAGTCTCTCTTGTTTGCAAAGGTAGATTATTGTAATGTACTTTGGTTAGGTTTACCTCAATGTACTCTCCACCTGTTGTAGTTACTACAAAATGCAGCCACAAGGGTTTTGACTGGTTAATGGAGAATCCTAAGGAGATTGTGGTGGTCCCAGGGCATGAGATCCTTAAGGAGCTGCTGCTGAGGATGTAGGAGCACCTCATAGTGCCTCCCATTAATAAAGCGGATGGGGTCTAACTCAAGCATCAGCTGCCCCACCAGTCAGTGGTGGTTGAATCCACCCTCAAGAGGGCCCAGCACTCTCGGATTCACTCCTTGGTGCCCCTGGGAAAGGACCACAGAGCGATGGACACTCTTCGGAGGCAGATGTTTCAAGGCACCATGCTCATTGCCTGCATTGCTGCCTACCAGCTTTACATGAGCCAGTACTTGCAGGACATCTGGAAGTTGGTGCAGGAAGGGGCTGAGCAGCTGCTTCAACAGCAGCAGGACACCCTCATGTTGCTGATGCATAAGGGCCTAGAGTGCAGACAACACGTGGTCCAAGCATCCTACAATGTTTTTGAGATGGCATTGAGAGTCTCTGCAGTGGGAATCACCGCTATCAGAATGGCATGGCTGTGGGCCACAGATCTACGACCAGAGGTACAGGAATGACTCGCCAATGTACCATTTACTGGGGACAATCTGTTGGAGATAGAGTGAGGGACACAGTGTCCCAACTTCTGCATTCCGTGCTCAAACCCACCATCAACTCTGTGCCAGCATTCTGGACATGTCCTCCTCTTCTAGGAGGCTGGCAAGACTGAGACAGAGGAAGTCTTTTTTTTAACACACTTTAGGTTCCATATTAGGTGCTACCATCCAAGAAAGATATCTAGGCGTCATAGTGGATAACACATTGAAATCGTTGGTTCAGTGTGCTGTGGCAATCAAAAAAGCAAACAGAATGTTGGGAATTTTTAGAAAGGAAATGGTGAATAAAACGGAAAATGTCATAATGCTTCTGTATCGCTCCATGGTGAGACTGCACCTTGAATACTGTGTACAATTCTGGTCGCTGCATCTCAAAAAAGATATAGTTGTGATGGAGAAGGTACAGAGAAGGGCGACCAAAATGATAAGGTGAATGGAACAGCTCCCTTATGAGGAAAGACTAAAGAGGTTAGGACTTTTCAGCTTGGAGAAGAGACGGCTGAGGGGGGATATGATAGAGGTGTTTAAAATCATGAGAAGTCTAGAACGGGTGGATGTGAATTGGTTATTTTCTCTTTCGGATAATAGAAAGACTAGGGGGGGTACTCCATGAAGTTAGCATGCGGCACATTTAAAACTAATCGGAGAAAGTTCTTTTTCACTCAACGCACAATTAAACTCTGGAATTTGTTGCCAGAGGATGTGGTTAGTGCAGTTAGTGTAGCTGTGTTTAAAAAAGGATTGGATAAGTTCTTGGAGAAGTCCATTACCTGCTATTAATTAAGTTGACTTAGAAAATAGCCACTGCTATTACTGGCATCAGTAGCATGAGATCTACTTAGTGTTGAGTACTTGCCAGGTACTTGTAGACTGGATTGGCCACTGTTGGAAACAGGATGCTGGACTTGATGGGACCCTTGGTCTGACCCAGTATGGCATGTTCTTATGTTCTTATCCTCCACCCCTCACTCCTGTCAATACCATCAGGGCTCCCTCGGCCATCCCAGGCAGCAGAGAGCCCCCAAGCCCCAGTTGGCGCCTCAGTCACTCCAGGGATGGGGTTTTGACTGGGTCATAAAGAGTGAAAGCGAGTCAGCTTGTACCCAGGACAGTGGACCTTCCGGTCAGAAGCAGGCTCTGGTTCTTTGCAAACCAGTGGTCCAGTATAACCTCGGACCAGTGGGTTCTTTCCATCGTCCTCAAGGGTACCAATTGAACCTATTGAGTGTCTGACCATATTACCCTCCATGCCTATTTTGGGGGCCAGTAGTGCATTAGGAGGCACTGCTAGAAAAGATCTCCTCCCCCTTAACAGACAGGGTGCTTGAGCCCATCCACCAAGGCAAAGAGGGTGGGGATTTTACTCCAAGAACTTCGTGATTCCAAAGAGAACAGGAGGACTCCATCCCATCCTAGCCGTAAGGGCCTTGATCAAGTTTCTGAGAAAAGGAAAGTTCAAAATGATTTGCCTGGACACCTGAATCCCCCTTTTTCAAAAAGGAAAAGGATGTGCTCCTTCAATCTAAAGGACTCATAAACTCACATCGAGTACTTCCTCTGTCACAGGAAACATCTCCAATTTGTGGTAGGGTGTTGTCATTTGGGCTTGCGTCTTCCCCACATATCTTCACTAAATACCTGGCCTTGGTGGCGGCACACTTCCGAGGTTTGGAAGTGCATGTTTTCCTTTATCTTTGCTTCCGTGTTTACTAATGAGGATGTTGGGGAGATACCAGATCTGGAGATGGTTTTCAAGGGTGATGAGTCAGACGAACTAAACCACAAATCACTGTGAACCGGGAAGATGTAGTAGGCCAGATTGACAAACTGAAGAGTAGCAAATCACCTGGACCTGATGGTATGCACCCTAGGGTACTAAAGGAACTAAAAAATGAAATTTATGATCTATTAGTTAAGATTTGAAACCTATCATTAAAATCATCCATTGTACCTGAAGACTGGATGGTGGCCAATGTAATCCCAAATTTTTAAAAAGGGTTACAGGGGTGATCTGGGTAACTGTAGACTAGTGAGCCTGACTTCAGTGCCAGGAAAAATAGTGGAAACTATTCTAAAGATCAAAATCGTAGCGCACAGAGACATGGTTTAATGGAACACAGTCAACATGGATTTACCCAAGGGAAGTCTTGCCTAACAAATCTGCTTCATTTTTTTTAAGGGGTTAATAAACATGTGGATAAAGGTGAAACGGTAGATGTAGTGTATTTGGATTTTCTGAAGGCATTTGACAAAGTCCCTCATGAGAGGCTTCTAAGAAAACTAAAAAGTCATGAGATAGGAGGTGATGTCCTTTTGTGGATTGCAAACTGGTTAAAAGACAGGAAACAGAGAGTAGGTTTAAATGGTCAATTTTCTCAGTGGAAAAGGGTAAAGTGGAGTGCCTCAGGGATCTGTACTTGGACCGGTGCTTTTCAATATATATATATATAAATGATCTGGAAAGGAATACGACGAGTGAGGTTATCAAATTTGCAGACAATATAAAATTATTCAGAGTAGGTAAATCACAAGCGGATTGTGATACATTACAGGAAGGCCTTGTAAGACTGGAAGATTGGGCATCCAAATGGCAGATGAAATTTAATGTGGACAAGTGCAAGGTGTTGCACATAGGGAAAAATAAGCCTTGTTGTAGTTACACGATGTTAGGTTCCATATTAGGAACTACCACCCAGGAAAAAGATCTAGGCATCATACTGAATAATACTTTAAAATCGTCGGCTCAATGTGCTGCAGCAGTCAAAAAAACAAACAATGTTAGGAATTATTAGGAAGGGAATGGTGAATAAAACGGAAAATGTCATAATGCCTCTGTATCACTCCATGGTGAGACCGCATCTTGAATACTGTGTACAATTCTGGTCACTGCATCTCAAAAAAGGATATAGTTGCGATGGAGGAGGTACAGAGAATGGCAACCAAAATGATAAAGGGGATGGAACAGCTCCCCTATGAGGAAAGGCTGAAGAGGTTAGGGCTGTTCAGCTTGGAGAAGAGACTGCTGAGGGGGGGATATGATAGAGGTCTTTAAGATCATGAGAGGTCTTGAACGAGTAGATGTGAATTGGTTATTTACACTTTCGGATAACAGAAGGACTAGGGGGCATTCCATGAAATTAGCAAGTAGCACTTTTAAGACTAATCGGAGAAAATTCTTTCACTCAACGCACAATTAAACTCTGGAATGTGTTGCCAGAGGATGTGGTTAGTGCAGTTAGTGTAGCTGGGTTCAAAAAAGTTTTAAGTTCTTGGAGGAGAAGTCCATTAACTGCTACTAATCAAGTTTACTTAGGGAATAGCCACTGCTATTAATTGCATCAGTAGCATGGGGTCTTCTTAGTATTTGGGTACTTGCCAAATTCTTGTGGCCTGGTTTGGCTTCTGTTGGAAACAGGATGCTGGGCTTGATGGACCCTTGGTTTGACCCAGCATGGCAGTTTCTTATATTCTTATGTTCTTATCTGTAAGATTGGCTGGTCAAGAGCATATCTCAGACAGGGGCTGCCATGTCCATGTACTTGACCATCCGGGTGTTGGAGTCGTTAAGGTTCATTTTCAACTATCTGAAGTCCCATCTCAGCCTGTCACTTCAATTGGACTTCATAGGAACCCCACTAGATAGTGTTCAGGCCAAGGCCTTCTTGCCTCATCAGAGAGCCATCACCTTGATGGCCAGCATGACAAATTCACCAGAGCCAGCAATTGTCAGCTTGGCACATTTTGAGGCTGTTGGGCCATTTGGCTGCAACCGTCCATGTCACTTCCTTGGCACGATTACACATACGCAGAGCACAATAGACCCTGAGGTCACAGTGGTGCTAGGCCACTGAGAGTCTCCAGGATTGCATTCGGGTCACCCCATCTCTCCGGGACTCATTGTCGTGGTGGCAGGCATTTTCAGATCTGGAATTGGGAATCTCTCTTTCGATATTCCCCTATCCAAATTCTCCTAACAGATGCATCCACCCTGGGTTGGGGAGCTCATGTAGATGGGCTCAGCACCCAGAATCTCTCATACACCACACAAAAACTGCTTGATTACCTTCTACACCTATTGAAAGCTGGCTTAGAGTTCATCTCAGTGCAATTGGCACATACCACCAAGGTGTAGATGATATGCCCATCCCTTTAAAGCCTATAGTTGTACAATTCATGCGGGGTCTGCTTCAATTGAAAGCTGCCCTAAGGACGCCCGCTATGTCTTGTGACCTCAACATGGTATTAGTTCAGCTGAGGAAAGCTTCTTTTGAGCTGCTGCGTAACTGTGACCTGAATTACCTGACCTAGAAGGTCATATTTTTGGTGGCGGTCACTTCAGCATGCAGGGTCAGCAAGCTCCAGGCCTTAGTGATTTATCCACCTTACACTGATAGGATGTTCTTGTGTTTGCACCCTAAGTTCCTGCCTAAGGTGGTGGTGGACTTCTATCTTAACTAGTCCATCATCCTGCCAACATTCTTCCCCAAGCCCCATTTGCACCAAGGTGAATGAGCCCTTTACAGTTTGATCTGCAAGCGAGCCTTAGCCTTCTATCTGGAGCAGACATAAGCACATACAGTCCACCCAACTTTTTATTTCTTTTGATAGGAATAGGTTGTGCAGACAGACACTATTCAATTTGATAGGAATAGGTTGCCAGACAGACACTATTCAATTGGCTAGTGATTATATCTCCTGTTATGCTCAGGAAGGACTGCATCTTGAGGTCATTTCAAGGCTCATTCTCTGAGAGCCCTGCAGCATCGTTAGCCCACTTGAGAGCAGTTCCCATGGAGGCAATCTGCAAGGCTGTGACATGGAGTTCTCTCCACACTTTCACATTGCATTATTGTCTGGATAGAGATGGCTGACGTAGTTTTGGCCAGTCTGTCCTTCAGAATCTGTTAGAGTGTAGAACCCAACTCTCCCCACCTAGAGCCCATTGTTTTGGGTTCAGGCTGTCTTCCCCCCTCTGTTACCAACAGCACTATTGTTGTTGTACCCATTGGCACCTGGTTAGGTGTCTGTTGGTTCCCCTTTTTGTGTTGGGGAGCAGCCTGTTGTTAGAGATTCACCCATGTGTGAGGACTACCATCCTGCTTATCCTCAGAGAAAGCAGAGATGCTTACCTATAGCAGGAGTTCTCTGAGGACAGCAGGATGTTAATCCTTACGAAACCTGCCCGCCACCCCGCGGAGTTTGCTTTCTCCTATTTTTTGTTTTAATTAGAATTCTGTGTTACAAGACCGGAGAAGAACCCTGCGTGGACATGTGGTATTGGGCAGGCTGGGTATGCTCAGTGTGCCTAGTCAAAGTTCTACTTTGACATGTTTTCTACATCAGAGCTCCATCTGATGAGGTCTCGCCCATGTGTGAAGTCTAACATCATGCTGTCCTTTGAGAACACCTATTACAGGTAAGTAACTCTGCTTTCTCTACTTCTTGCAAATTCTGCAGAAGGGATACTCCAGTCAACATCCAGCAGATTAAAATCACCAATGAACAATTCTCTTCATTTGATATCTTCAACCGGATCTCTTTCCATTTCTCCTGTTTGAGTTTGCGGCCTGTAGAACAATGTAAATGGAAGCACCATGTTCCTTTTTTTTAGGAGAGTCTATAATACTTCTTTTCTACCACATATTCCATACATCTCATTCTCTTGGATATTGTTTTTGACTTACAAAACTACACCTCCCTGAGAAGGGAGTGTATTTTAAACCCTTCTTAAAAGCCCAGGACCAGGCATTTAACCTAGTTTTAGGAAACTTGAAGGGAATGATATGGCATCACTTAATAGGAATAATTCTAAAGCATGTGGTGGTTTGGGGCTTTGATCTATTGCTATGGACATTCCAGTAGAACAGGCTGTATGCTTTGTGGCAAGAACCCGGTCTCTGTGCACTTGGTACTGCTGAGAGAAAAGTCAGCTTTAAAACTGTAGGACAAAACAGCAAAATGGGACAGAGCTGGTTTAGCATTGTTTAGTGAGAAAAGTTTTTTTTGTACTTGTTTTAGTGGCGAACTTTCTCCTTATTTTGTATGATTTTATATGGGATGGTGGGATATGTATGAGTGTATGCATGCATTAAGGTATGAATGGTTGGGAATGTGTGGGCATCGTTAATATGATGCGGGAATGTTAGTGGTTTTATAAGTTAGCACTTTGTGGGGTACGTATTATGTGAATTACTACATGCATAGTATGTAAAAATTCTTTATGAGGTATACTCAAAAATGGTGTGAATAAATACATTTAAGTGATTGTGTAAACAGGAGTTATTACAGTATATATATATTCCTCTGATTACTTTGGTATTACTGATTTGATATATTCAGAGGGACTGCACACATATTGTACTTACCTTACTTAGCATGAATATGGCCAGAATAGAAAGTTGTTGCTTAATATTTACTGCATCATGAACTATAAGTAAGTAGGCAAATACTGGCCAAGAGTACCAGTGCAGCAGGGTTTTGTGTGAGGAGCAGATAGTGTAATGGCCAGTAGACTATCCAGTAGTAGCAGTTAAAAAAAAAATTGAGGATATGAAACCATAGAGCTGCTTATTAAAACTGTAACGTGTATGTACTCAAGGTATAAACAGATTGCCTCTATAATGTCTACATTTGCTGCAAGTGAAATTCCGTTCATTCAGGAAGAATATTGTGTGTATGCTTGACTTGCTGTGCCTTCTTTATTACCAACTGAAGCATGGTAGTTCAGCTGCAACAGAGGGGACTGAATATGGCTGTGCAACCTTACACTTTATGCAGGCTCCTTGGATCCAGAATTGGGTAGGAGGGTGTACCAAGCTCTCTTCCCTTTCCCTCATACATCCAGGTTTAGGGTTGGCCCCTGGCTTCTCTGTGAGCTGCTTTGTATATGTTTGTGTGTGTGTGTGTGTGTGTGTGTGTGGTGTTGTAGCATCTGATATCAGATTGAATAAGAGGTTACATGGCACCATGTATGCAAATAAAAGGCAAAACACCCTGAATGTTTAAAAATATTCAACTTTTTAAAATTATTAAAACATACTTTTCAAATAATTTAAAACTGAGGAGGGAAAAACTAGAGACTAAAATTGGGGGTAAAACAAAAGGACCCCCAGGAGCCAGAGGAGAAGAGGTCCTGGGAGGCATGGTGCTGCTGTGTGTATGCTGCAGGGCCACCAGTTTCAAGACCAGCTGCTGGCAGCTAGGCAGGCAGCTGACCTCTACAGCCAGTCCCCTGAGATCATCCTGGATACCTGCTATATTTTGGCACAACCACTGCAGAGCTGCGCACACAGGCCCATGCAAGTTGAGCTCTGTGAGGAAAGAAGGTTCTTCTGCAGAGCTCATCTCAGAAGCTGCAGGTGATTCTCAGTATGTGTTCCATCATGTGGCCCTGTATCCAAGTCTGTATCCTCCTCCAAGTGGACATGTCCTCTGGTCCAGGGGGGGAAGAAGGGTGGCCCTGTGGGGAGGGGGAGGGAGAGAGGGGCAACTAAGGAGGGAATAAAAAGCTCATTGCCTATGGGGGCTGGTAGGCTCATGGTGTGGTGTCTCCAAGTGACAGGAATGAACCTCCTTCATAAGCCATGGTATGTTAAGAATGATCTTAATCTCACAAATTTACTTATAATTCTCTTCTTAATATGTGCATTGGGCCCAGGAGAGCCTCTTCCACTTGTAGTTCACAGGATGTAATTGTACATGCAACATATCAAGGTGTGCTTGAAAATTCTTCTTAATCAAGCCAGTGGTGCCCAATATTTCTGCCACGTTTTCTTGGTATCTAAGGATTTTCACTTTCTCCATGTGATCCACATAATTAGTTACTGGATATTGTCTCCTCTATCAGCAGTGCCATTCTTATGTGTTTCTCCTTTATGACAATGTCCAGTTTTCCAGCATCAATCTACTCATCAGATGGAATATCCCAAGTGATCAGAACTTTTTCATTCCCTTCAGTTTTGTTAGAGTTGTGATCCCAGTGGTGTTCTAGTACAGTGATGTTATAGTGTATTCACCATTATCAATTGATGAGCTATACTAGCTTGCTGTGGCTTTCTACATACAGGCTATATGACATCAGCACATCACATCCAGGGATGAGATGTGCAACTGTTTCTAGTTTTGTTTTACAGAATCTACATAAATCCATTTTTCTATGCTGGCTGTAAACCATTTGTCTTTACTCTACTGCCATTATCAATTTCTCATGTGTGGGCTTGAGTTCACCTCTCCTTAGCCACTGCTGTGTCAAATATTGATCTGTGTGGCTTTTCTGAATTAATTCTTAGTACTTACCACTACATTTGTGCTTCTGTGAGTTATCTTATCTGCAGATTTGATTCTTAAAAAAAAAAAAATGTTATTTGGCAACTTTTGTTGCTTCTTTCTCCTTGTGGTAGATACTCAGTTTTTCCTTTTATTCACCAGAATGATTGTCCAAGCTTAAGGTTTGTTCATGTTCATACTTCAGCACTATTTTGGCATTTGGGTCTGTTGATTTTGGGTTTGTTGATGCCCAAAAGGCCTCTCATGGCAGTTCTATATATGTAATCATAAGAACATGCCATTCTGGGCCAGACCAAGGGTCCATCAAGCCCAGCATCCTGTTTCCAACTGTGGCGAATCCAAGCTATGAGTTCCTGGCAAGTACCCAAAAACTGTCTCTCCCATGTTACTGTTGCTAGTAATAGCAGTGGCTATTTTCTAAGTCAACTTGATTAATAGCAGGTAATGGACTTCTCCACCAAGAACTTATCCAAACCTATTTTAAACCCAGCTACACTAACTGCAATAACTACATCCCTTGGCAACAAATTCCAGAGTTTAATTGTGCGTTGAGTGAAAAAAAACTTTCTCCGATTAGTTTTAAATGTGCTACATGCTAACTTCATAGAGTGCCCCCAAGCCCTTCTATTATCCGAAAGAGTAAATAACTGATTCACATTTACCCGTTCTAGACCTCTCATGATTTTAAACACCTCTATCATATCCCCCCTCTGCCTTCTCTTCTCCAAGCTGAAAAGTCCTAACCTCTTTAGTCTTTCCTCATAGGGGAACTGTTCCAACCCTTTATTATTTTGGTCACTCTTCTCTGTACCTTCTGCATTGCAACTATATCTTTTTTGAGATGCAGTCTCACCATGGAGCGATACAGAGCCAATATGACATTTTCCGTTTTATTCACCATTCCCTTCCTAATAATTCCTAACATTCACCATTCCCTTCCTAATAATTCCCAATATTCCTGTTGCTTTTTTGACTGCCGCAGCACACTGAGCCAATGATTTAAATGTATTATCCACAATGATGCTAGTTCTCTTTCCTGGGTGGTAGCTCCTAATATGGAACCTAACATCGTATAACTATAGCATGGGTTATTTTTTCCCTATATGCATCACCTTGCACTTATCCACATTAAATTTTATCTGCCATTTGGAAACCCAGTTTTCTAGTCTTACAAGGTCCTCCTGCAATTTATCACAATCCGCTTGTGATTTAATTACTTTGAATAATTTTGTATCATTGCAAATTTGATTACTTCACTCGTCATATTCCTTTCCAGATCATTTATATATATATTGAAAAGCACAGGTCCCCAGTACAGATCCCTGAGGCACTCCACTACCCCCCCCCCCCCCCCATTGAGAAAATTGTCCATTTAATCCTACTCTCTGTTTCCTGTCTTTTAACCAGTTTGTAATCCACGAAAGGACATCACCACCTATCCCAATACTTTTTACTTTTTCTAGAAGCCTTTCATGAGGAACTTTGTCAAATGCCTTCTGAAAATCCACCGGTTCACCTTTATCTACATGTTTATTTACCCCTTCAAAAAAGTGAAGCAGATTTGTGAGGCAAGACTTGCCTTGTGTAAAACCATGTAAACCTTGTTCCATTGAGCATGCCTTTCTATATGTTCTGTGATTTTGATCTTTAGAACACTTTCCACTATTTTTCCTGGCACTGAATTCAGGCTAACTGGTCTGTAGTGTCTCAGATTGCCCCTGGAGCCCTTTATAAATATTGGGGTTACGTTAGTCACCCTCCAGTCTTCAGATACAATGGATGATTTTAATGATTGGTTACAAATTTTTACTAATAGACTTGAAATTTCATTTTTTAGTTCCTTCAGAACCCTGCGGTGTACACCATCCGGTAGAGGTGATTTACTACTCTTCAGTTTGTCAGTCAGGCCTACCACATCTTCTAGGTTTACCGTGATTTGGTTCAGTCCTCTAGATCATTACCCATGAAAACCTTCTCCGGAATGGGTATCTCCCCAACATCCTCTTCATTAAACACCGAAGCAAAGAAATTGTTCAATCTTTCCACGATGGCCTTATCTTCTCTAAGTGCCCCTTTAACCCCTCGCTCATCTAACGGTCCAACTGACTCCCTGTTGGATCTTTCTTCCAATTTTTCAATGAAGATCTTTTGGCTAAAATATCTTCTTTCACCTCACCTTTTAACCATGCCGGTAATCGTTTTACCTTCCTTCCACCTTTCTTAATGTGTGGAATACATCTGGACTGTGCTTCTAGGATGTATTTTTTTTTTAACAATGGTCCCACACCTCTAGCACACATTTTACCTTTGTAGCTGCTCCTTTCAGTTTCTAACTATTTTTCTCATTTTATCAAAGTTTCCCTTTTGAAGGTTTAGCACACTAGGGCTGTGCATTTGCTTACTGTCCCTCTTCCAGTCATTAATTCAAATTTGATCATATTATGATCACTCTTGCCAAGTGGCCCCACCACTGTTACCTCTCTCACGAAATCCTGTGTTCTTCTGAGAATTAAATCTAAAATTGCTCCCTCTCTCGTCTGTTCCTGAACCAATTGCTCCATAAAACTGACATTTATTCCATCCAGGAACTTTATCTCTCTAGCATGCCCCGATGTTACATTTACCCAGTCAATATTGGGTAAGTGAAATCTCCCATTATTACTGCACTACGAATTCGGTTAACTTCCCTAATTTCTCTTAGTATTTCACTGTCCACCTCACCATCTTGGCCAGGTGGACGGTAGTATACTCCTATCACTATACTTCCCCATCACACAAGGGGTTTCTACCCATAAAGATTTGATTGTGCATTTAGTCTCATGCAGGATCTTTATCCTGTTGCTCTGCGATCCCAGACATAAAGTGCCATACTACCCATAGCTATCGGGATGTGCAATCTCGATGTATACTGCTCCATATAAATTACCTGATGGTTATGACAGAAGTTTCTTCTTCTTAAATTTGATTGTTCAAGATATTTATGGGGCCCGTCTACATGCATATTTTCAGGTGTAGAATGTGTATTTTAAAAACTGTGATTAGCATTACACTGTTTCTAAAATACACATATAACATTGTGTGTATATGCTGACTCTCTCTTCCAGCATTCCTTTTGAATCTCCTGAGGACATTCCGGATGCTGAGGGAAGGTGGTCATACACCAGACTTTCAGTAATCTGAGCCTGGGTTCGTGTTTCTAGAGCCATTCTATGGCTCTATGGTCAGCACATCAGCTCTGAACTCAGTGGACCCCACTTCATGGCCAGATGCAACACTTTTGGACTTAACAGAGGCTAACTTTCAAAGTTAGGTGTCTAAACTATTTGAAAATTGACCTCAAAAGTATTTATACATATTTCATTAGAGTGGTTAAACATAGCCTTGTTACTGAGGTAGTAGTAAAACACTCTACCTATATGAGAACTTTTGAGTGGAAGAAAGATAATTCAGGTCTGGAGAATAAAGTACCTTTCACATGAAGGGATCATATTTTTCCAGCAATGTGTAAAAGCTTGTATATCAATAATCATAATAATTGATTTGGTTAAAAATGCTGTACAATAATAGTAATATGTAGTACTTTTATCCAAAGCATTGTTTAAGAAGAGTGAGTAGCCTTGTTACTAAAGAAATGATCTTGGAACTAGGAGTGTTCAAATTGTTCTTCTCCTACTGACACTTCTCACTGTTCAGGGTGTTATGTGCATGTCCAAAATAATAATGATTAGCATGACTACATATAAGCAAATTGAGTAAATATTTTTTTGCACGTCTAACTTCAGACTGTTTAGAGAATTTTCTCAAAATAGATTATACAAACTATTTTTTAATTTAGCCAGGATTCACATCATCATGTTTGGGGGTCAAAAAAACCTTGGGTTTTTAATACTCAGAACTGAAAATTTTAAGTTTGTATTCTATTTCAAACATAGTTCATTCAGCAGCACAGTACCCCAAAGCAATGCTAAGATGTTAGTTTAGTATTGACTTGGAGACGAATGCCCCCTATCAAATTCTCAATAAATCATCTTCCGCAGTACCCAGGGTCTCACTGAAGTGCTTATTTGGCGAACAGTTGCTAGCGGAGTCATGCTGCTGCCAGGCTATCCAAGTCACTCGTTGTGATTTGTAAGGGAGTACTCGTTAATGTGTGCAATTGTCTGCTCTTTGCCAGAGCACTGGCTCTGAGAAGAGTGAAAATGATTAATAAGAGCCTACTATTGATACAGTAGGACAAATCTGAGAGAAGGATGGTAAGGTGCACATTGAGGTAATGGTTGGATACCACTAGTGTGATATTCACTGCCATTCAAATACTGACTCAACTCTGCTTCGCGTCTAAGATTTTTTTTAGTGTAGGAGTACAGGTTGCTGCAGCTGCAGAATATTGCTAAGAATATTTTATTCTCTGACAATTTAACCATGGCAAACAAATATTCAGTGACACCAACTGCACAAAAGTACAAAATTGTAAAACAAGCTGCCCTTCTTTTTGTTTGTGAATCTTACATTACATTAGCTTTTAGGGTAATGTGTTATGATATATGATCTTTCTCATGTATGCCTTCTGTATTTGTCTTTAATAGGGGTTGAGAAGTTGATCTACCACCTGCACAAACACAACATTCCCATGGCTATTGCCACGAGCTCAGCGGCAGTGACATTTGAAATGAAAACAAGCAGGCACAAAGACTTCTTTAATTTGTTCCATCACATTGTATTGGGCGATGACCCAGACGTGAAGAATGGCAAACCACAGCCCGATCTTTTTCTAGTTTGTGCAAAGAGGTTTGACCCTCCGCCTCCTTTAAGAAAGGTAGGTCCAGTATTTGCTGAAATAACAGGTACTATAGACAGTAGGGTTGTTTTTTTCTTACTGTTAGCTATTGGAATAGAGTTTCAGAATTCATGATTATTAGAAAATGCAATACCTTTTGTTCTGAATGAAGAAACAGTATATCATAGCTGAAGCAATGGAGAGCTGCATTTATGTCACTACATTCTTTTTGTAAATAATTTAGGGAACCAGTGACTAAAAAGTCACAGGATAGGAAACAATATCCTGTTGTGGTTTGGAAACTGATAAGAAACAGAGTAACACTAAATGGGTTTCTCAATGGAGAAAGGTGAGCAGTAGAGAGCCTTAGGGATCTGTACTGGACCAGTACTTTATAATATATTTATAAATGACTGGGAAAAGGGAATGACAAGCAGGGTGATCAGATTTGAAGATGTCACAAAATTATTCTGTGAGAAATTGCAGGAGGACCTTACTAGTCTGGGTTTCAAAATAGCACATGAAATTTAATGTAGACAAGTGCAAAGTGATGCACATGGGGAAGACTAACCCACACTAGTTACATAATGTTAGGTTTCACATTACGACTTACCACGCAGGAAAAGGATATGGGCATCATCGTAGATAATACTTTGAAACCTTCAGCAGTGTGTGACAGCAGTCAAAATAGCAAAGAGAATGTTAGGAATTATTAGCAAAAGGAGAATAAAATGGAGAATTATCATAATACCTCTATCGCGGTATGATGAGACCACATCTTGAGTGCTGTGGGCAATTCTGTTCTCCACATCTCAAAAAAGCTGTAGTTGAACTGGAAAAGGGCAACCAAAATAATAAAAAGAATGGAACTGCTCCCCTATGAGGAAAGGCTAATGAGGTTAGGGCTATTCAGCTTGGAGAAGAGACTGCTGAGGGGGGGATATGATAGAGGTATAAAAAATCATGAGTGGAATAGAATGGGTGTGAATCAGTTATTTACTCTTTCAAAAATACAAAGACTAGGGGACACTCCATGAATTTAGTAAGCAGCAAATTTAAAATAAATTGGAGGAAATTCTTTTCAACTCAGTGTACAATTAAGCTGTGGAATTTGTTGCCAGAGGATGTGGTAAAGGAATTTAACATAGCTAGGTTTAAAAAGGTTTGGACAAGTTCCTGGAGAAATCCATAACTGTTATTAACCGGGTAAACTTGGGGAAAGCTATTACTTATCCCTGTTTGTTGGCAGTATGGGATCTATTTACTGTTTGGGATCTTTCCAGGCAGAGCTGAAACCAGCTTTATCTGCACCTGAGGCAGCTATTCAGAATTATGCCCCCATCCCCGTTATACATATGCACACACACACTCTCATACTCAGACACGCATGCGCACTCTCTGACATATCTGCACCTACTCTCTGCTGTTGTGCTGTTGCTCATGCATTCCCTTGGTGAGTGCTCCCCCCGCCCCAGTACTAATACATTACGTAAAGTTCGTACTTGCTGCCAGCCCTCCCACATCCTGCAGTAACCCTCTTTCTTTCCTTTTACCTCCCCTTCTTGGCATTCACACTGTCCAGAAGACTCACTGATGCTACAGCCAGTGCATAATGCTCATGAAACAGTTGTTGGCTACCCCTGTGCTGGCAGAATATTTCACATGCAGAACACAGATAGACCCCCACCAATTACAGAAGAAACAAAAAAAAAAAGTCCATAAAGTTAAAAATGAAACGTGCAGACAAAAAGTAAAGTGGAAACCACTACAAGGCCAACAGTATTATGCAGTCCAATAATGAAAAAGAACCATCTTCATAAAACAACAAATAAAATCAAGAAATATAAAATATTCATAATTGTGAAAACCATAGCAATAAAATAATACATTTTAAAATAGCTGACAAATAGAACATCCAGTAATTAAAAACTCATAACTATTTTAATATTTCTTAAAACACCAATAAAATTTTTCAAAATAGCAGAAACATCAAATAACACCCCAAAATTAAAATAGGTAAAGATTAAATAAATCTGCTCTCCATACCTGGGATCTTCTGATGGCCAGTCAATCTTTTCTTTTCCATGGAGGCCTGTGAAGACCTCATCGTAGGCCACCAGAGGATGGGCTCCACAGCGGTCCAGGCTTCTTCTCTGACCACTGTGGCGGCTACTGCAGTAGCCCAGCTGGATTTCATTTTCTGCCAACATTGGAGATGGAGGGAAGGATGTGGTTGTGAAAGCTGGCAGGAGGAGGAGGGGAACAGGAGACCAGAAGAGGAGTTGCTGCCCCTCCAATCATGTGAGGAGGTTGTAGAACAATGAAGAGAACAATCCAAAGTACAACGGCCTTCCCTTCTAGGCAGTGACTGACCATCTGCTCCCAAATTCAGAGTGGAGCTACAGATCTCATCCTAGGAGCTGCAGTGGCAGTCCCAAGTACCGGCAGTGGTCTAGTCAGAAGGTCAGCAAAGTGGACAGATCCAGATGCAAAAAGGGCCTACACATGTTCTAGGTCCCTTTATAACTTGCTTGCAGTGGAAGCCATGTCTTTTAAGATGTAACTTCCCCTGCGAGCAAGCTGTAGCTCAAGTAGGAGGAGAGGATAACGAGAGGGCGGAGGGAGGAGTTTTTGTCCCTTCCAATCCTGAGCATAGGAGGCGGGGGAGAGGGAAGGAGCAGAGTCATTGCTGGTGGCAGCCCCAATTTTTTTTTTTTTGGTGGGGGGAGCATGGCCCCTGTGGTCACCCCTGACCTGATGCTTATGTGTTTGCTGCTGTGCCTGGACCCAGTGGCGTTAGCTACGGGTGGGCCTGGGTGGGCAGGTGCCCACCCAACTTAGACCAGGCCCACCCATCTGGCACCGGAACTGCAAGGCTGTCGCGGGGAATCCCATCCCCGCGACAGCGAACAAGAGAACCCACGCCTCGCGCGCCATCACGGCACACATGGGAAGCGCTGCTGCGGCCGTATGGCCAACCGGTCTTCCTGTTCGGGGGGGGGGGGGGGGGTGGAAGCGCCACGCGCGCAGCTTCCGCTTCCTCCCCCCAATGCAGGAAGATCAGCTGCCTCTCCTGCTGCCACCTGTTCTCCTGCTATCTTCGGGGCCGTACAGCCCGCCGAACTTTCCTGTTTGGGGGTGGGAAGCGGAAGCGCCGCGCACAGCTTCCGCTTTCTCCCCTCAAGCAGGAAGATCAGCTGCCTCTCCTGCTGCCACCGGCCTCCTGCTAATCTTCGGGGCGTCGGGCCGTACAGCCCGCCGATCTTCCTGCTTGGGGGGGGGAGGAAGCGGACGTTGTGCGCTGCGCTTCCGCTCCCCCCCCCCCCGACAGGAAGTTCGGCGGGCTGTACGGCCCGAAGCCCGAAGATAGCTGGAGTCCGGTGGCAGCAGGAGAGGCAGCTGATCTTCCTGCTCTGGGGGAGAAAGCGGAAGCTGTGCACGTGCTTGAATGTGTATGTGTGGATGAGAATGGGAGTGTGTGTGGGTGAAAACTGGAGCCTGGGTGTGTATGTGGGTGAGAATGGAAGCTTGAATATGTGGGTGAATGGGAGCTCAAATGTGTGTATGTGTGGTTGAGAATGGGAGCCTGGGTTTGTGGGTGGGTGAGAATGGGAGCTTGAATGTGTGTATATATGGGTGAGAATGGGAGCCTGGGTTTGTGGGTGGGTGAGAATGGGAGCTTGAATGTGTGTATATATGGGTGAGAATGAGAGCCTGGGTTTGTGTGGGTGGGTGAGAATGGAAGCTTGAATATGTGGATAAGAATGGGTGCTTGAATGTGTGTATGTGTGGGTGAGAATAGGACCTTAAATGTGTATATGTATGGATGAGAATGGGAGCTTGAATATGTGTGGGTGAGACTGGGAGCATGGGTTTGTGGGTGAGAATGGGAGTCTGGGTTTATGTGTGTGGGTGAGAATGGGTGCCTGGATGTCCGTCTGTGTGTGCATAAGAATATAAGCCTGGGGAGGGGTGAGAAAGTGAGAACTTGTATGTGTGTCTGCAGAGAATGTGAGCTTGGGGGGGGGGGGGGGAGAGCATATGAGAGTGACAGCTTGAGTGTGTGAGAGGGAGTCTGTGAGAGAAAGCGTGTATGTGTGTGTGTGTGGAAGGGAAGAAGACAGTAATAGAAGAAAGACACTGAAAAGGAATTAGGAAATGAGCTATAAGGGAAAAAATGGGAAAAAGAGACCAGGACCAACTGATTAGAAAAATACAAAGATCAGACAACAAAGGTAAAAATATATATCTATATTTTGAGATGTTAGCAATTTAAATATAAGCAACACAACCGCTCTCTCAAAATTTATGGACAGGTAGGAGCCGTGTATAAAATCGTAATAATAAGAAGGCTAAAGTACCACAAATCACCGTGAATTATGTTTGTATTATTAAGTAAACCTCATACTTAGGCATAGATGTGAATGCTATGCTGCATAATTTGGCATTATTTATCAGTAAAAAAAATAACTAGTAGACCTGCATGCCTACAGCCCACCCATGTTAACCTTGTGCCCACCCAAAAAATCAATTCTGGCTACGCCACTGGCCTGACCTAGAGAGACATGCCGATACCCCATAGTATAATACCCAGGGCAGCCACCCTATTTGGCCTCTTCCCCTCCCCACCCCCCAGTCCCAGCACTGTTGCCAGGTACTTGTGACCTGAATTGGCCACTGTTAAAAATAGGATAGTGTGCTTGATATCTGTCTTACCCAGTAAGCAATTCTTATTTCTGAGTAACAAGTTCATAAGTTACTGTATATGGTTTTGGTCTTTAAAGTGCATTACAAGAAAACTGTGCAATGTTCGTTTTCATTCAGGTTCAGCTTGGGAAATTGTGATGTTCTTATCCTTATGTGTGTTCTGTTAATGATATTTGAAGTTTTCTAATAGTTCACAAATAAGATTTCCCAACTGCCTTCCAGTTTAGGATTAGTGCAGTTTCACAACAGCATTACCCCCTTGCAGTTCACCATCTAGTTTACTGGAGTATACAGAGTGCTAGAAGAAAATATACCTTTAAACTATACAGGTCTATATTAGGAGACCTAATGGTACCCTGTTATAGAGTCCACAAGCTAGGGTGAAAGAACATAGTAGAAACTTCATCTTTGTGAGACTTTTCTCACTCCAAATGACATCAAATCTTCACCAAGGTGTACTGTGCTGTTCTTCCGTCTCATGCTATATGCGATACTGGCCCCTAAACCTAAACCACCACCAACACCTCACCTCGAACTATTAGATGGCCCGCCTATAGAGATATAAATACTTCCCTACTATGAGGGCCTTCTAGATAGTCAGTCTTTCTCTCTCTCTCAGCAATTCCGAAAATTTATTGCAAATTGCATTTGGGCATATCATATGTGTGATAATACCCCTCATTTAACTAAATCCTGACCAAGCTCCTCCCTGCTCCCATCCCTTCAAAAAAAATTGCATTCATGCACCATAGCACATTTTGATGAATGACCCGGTAAGTTAGCCAGAAAAGTAGCCACGTCCCAAACACCCTGTTGCACCCATCATGTAGACAGAGAACTATTTAGCCAGCTAAGTATTGGCCACTGAATGCAGCCGGATATTCAAATGCCCCCATTTAGCTGGTTAAGTCCGAACTTATCTGGCTAAGTGGTGTGAAATATCAGCCTTATAGTCTTTTCTGGATAAAAATGTTACCTTTTGACAAGATGATGCAACAGAAATCTCCTCTTTGAAAAATTTCCTCCCCATTCTCTGCGAAAATGTATGTAATGTCCATACACTATGGGGGAAAGAGGGCCATCTTGAAACACCAACCTTGGTAACTGATTGCATAATAGAGGCAGCCTTACCTTAGAAGAGCTAGAACTGGAAGAGCCCTTCCTATTTCTGAGCCTGTCCTTGGAGAATTTAAATTTGGAATTTGAATTTAATTACTTTCATTTTGAAATCCTGAGCTCAAGGGAAGTGGCAAATTTAGGTATAGAGAGTAGGTCGAAATAGCGAAAATTACAATGTAAGATGTAAGAGCTTGCCCAATACTGCAACATCTTATTTAGTTGAACCTACGTAAGAGCGTTCTCTAGGCATGGGAGTCAAGAAATGATCGCTATTGTGAGGGTTCAAAAAAGGTATAATTACAATTAAGTTGTTTCACTAAGCATTTACAAGGATATCTTAATATAAATTGTGACCCAGTGACAACACTTCAGATCTCATAGAAAGGAATTTTTTTCTATGCTTTTGAGTTATTCTATTAACATACAGATATACCCAAATTTTCTGTCCATGAAATAATTGTAAATGATTACAAAAGAAAAATCTAAGCACATAATTCCTATCTGATATAAATGCAAAAGAAACCAATGAAGTTCCTCTTTTATGTCCTGAGATAATTCAAGAATATCCTAATTTAAAGAAAGATCTTGAGTTTGATTCCCCATTGTTCCATCTTCATATTGTGATAGATAATAAGATTTACAAATAATAGGCATAGCATCCGATGAAATCTTAAGAATTTGAAACATACAGCTCTTGAAAAGATTAGAAGGAGAAATCATTGTAATTAGTGGAAAATTAAGAAACCTCAGATTCAAACCTCAAGGAATTCTCTACATGCTCCAACTTCTTGGAATAAACCAAATTAGGTTGAGCAAGTTAATGTTGTATTTTCTCAACAGAGGAAACCTGAGATTCCTTAAAAAAAATTGTTTCTCAAGATTTTAGTGGTTTTTCCCAGCATGTTCAGATTAGCACTGGCAGATAAAGGTTCTGTAGTCAGCACTCCCTCTGGACTGAGGTTTACTTATTTCTTGCTTTCATGTATATTTGTACTTCTAAGGCAATTGCTTCAAATAAAAGTATTTAAACAAGAATCTTCTCTGAGGGATTCATGCTGCAAGTAAATTAACAATTGGCCCTCTCAGCTAATTCCCCTACTTGTTTAATACCTTATCAGATCAGACTTTGCCCAGGAACTAATACTCCCACTTTTCTCAGATAAAGTACTTTTACACTCACAATTCTAACACTAGCAAACAAATAACAACTTTTACTGTTTTACTGAATTAATCCAGTGTCTATTTTCCCTGAACAAATACAAACACATTCTTTTCACCCTACAGGATTTCCTTTGGGCCAGCCATTGATACCGAACCACAGTAGAACTCTGTGGTCAGGGGGTTGTCACCAGGCCTCTAGAGAAAGTTCCATCCTGGTCATTGGCCACAACCTGATTTGACCTGAGTTGGCCAACAAGCATCACATCACAGCTCCAGTATGTCAAAGACATGGAGTGGGGCAGTGGAGATAGTAATTTGGCTTATCTGTCTTACCATTCCAGGAAATATTTAGAATTAGACTGTATTTGGTAATATACAGCCTGTTTCCAGCCACACCCTGAAAAGCTGTGTGTATATAATTACAGTTAAGGAACTCAGTTGTTTCAGCAGTCCATGTACTCTTCACTTCACAAATAATAGTGGAAACATCACAGTGCAACTAACCATAGATAGTACCAGTAAATTGTTCCACGGTCTATGTGAGTTGGAACCTTGGCCCTAACTATTCTATACCTGGGGCCCCATAGGCTGTGAGGATGCAGCCTAGACCAAGGGAGGGGGCTATACAAACTGCTATGACTGCCTGTTTGTACCAGAGAGATTCCCCTGTATGGGCCCTAGCCTGTGGGATAGTGCTAAAGGAGTCCGTCACCCAGCACCTTGGATAAGCCCCTGTTTGTATTGTACCCATCAGGGAAGAAGCAGGTGGGATGGCATTTGGTCAAATCTCTTTGAATTGGCGGGCCCATTAAGGACCATCAGAATGCCAGCCCAATGCCAACTTTGCCCCCACTGCACATCCAGGCTAACCCCATCAAGTGGTGGCAGTAGGCCCTTATGGGAGCAACTTTTGATAGTGAACAATTTTCTCGTTTTTTATTTTTTTTTAACTTTGTTTACATAGTTGCAGTCCCTTTAAAAGTCACAGAGCTAGATGGTTGGGCAAGGCCAGGTGAGCTCCGGGAATGCATGGCGGTGCTGCGAAAATTGTCAGGCTCCGGTAGGAGCAGGTCATGGCTGGGCCTTGAAGACCACACTGTTCCAGTCACTGGTAGTGCATGCTAGTGCTAAAGGTGGAGGCACTGTACTAGTAACTGCATCTGGATTTACTCCAGGGGTGGTAGCTATACTGAGAATTAAGTCCACCAAAGAGCTCTTACAAGCCCATGAGAGACTGCAGCATGTACAGTGTGAGATCACTGCTGGGTCCTGTTCTGGGGATGCATAATGGTAGTGGGCCTTTACCTGGAATTGAATGCCCAGCAGCAACTGTAACTCTCCTCATATCTGGGCTGGCTATATGTCATGCCTCTTCCTTCCTCTCCCTGGGTCCAGACTTGCCATAGGCGGCACCTCATTTTGACAATTAACAATGACAGCAAGGATGGTGGGAGGCCAGAGCAGTCCCACTCCTTTGTTCTCCTTTGATGCCTTGTCCCCTTCCTGCAGTCAACCACAACCCCCCCTACATAGACCTGGTGGGCTGGCTGTGAGGATACATGCAAGGTCCGGATCAGCTGGGTGGGGAGGAATGAATATAGGTTTCGGAGGCATCCCTTCTGGCTCTGTGGCGGTCCATAAGGCCCCCCCCTCCTCCCCCCCCCAACAGGCCCACAAGCTGCACCATTGGCTGTGCGGCCAAGATATCATGTTCTCCTCCTCTAGGAGGTCTGGTGAGTGAGCAGCTTACTGTCCAGTTCACAGAAGCTCCAGTTCATTTTGATGTTGCAGCACTCGCTGTTTAATAGCTGTCACCAAAGTGAAAACTGGGATTCCTGCTATGAGCTGTGAAGGTCTCTTCTTCTTTTTAAGAAGGTTGACAGCATACATCTAGAGAGCTCCTGGCCACATACTGACTGCTTTGTTCTTTTAAAACTTATATATTTGTAATTGGGTATTATATGTTTTAAATCAATATTTACATCTGCCCTGGGATTATTTTGGCAATAAATTGCTGATTTATTCTTTTCTAACAAAGAGATGTTTACAGATGTTAATGAGATTTAAAGAATTGTATCTTACAGTTGTTTTTGTGCCAGTTCAGTAAGGGTGCAATATATCGTCTTCCAATCTGGTTAATAAATGACCACCTTGGAAGGACGTATAAAACATGGCTGAATCTTGTTACTGAATAAATTATGCATGTTACAGTGATACTATTGTGGTTTTAAGTAGAAGGTTTCCTTCTGGATTGTATAATTGATGTGGTTGCTGACAGGAATGCTGTCTCGTTGTTCCCTTGAACTGTAGTGAAGGTTCAATGTCTTTTTAGCCAGTGGATTAATATGTGTCCTTTAATTGTCTCCTGTTTGTACCTATCCTTTCCTTTTTTATTTATCTATATTATCTGCAACATTCTGTTACAAAGGAAGAGGTGAAAGATTAATGTGAATCCAAGTTACTGTGACATGCTGTAACACTAATTTGCACGGCAGAGAATAGGAACTGTTTAGTATTAAATATGCATGTCATGGTGAAAGCAATTGTTTGACAAAGATGACTGTTTATTCTTTTTTAATGTCATCCTTATTTTTTCTAACCTATTTGTATTTTGCTTTTTGGTTTGTGCATTATGAGTCCAACATCAATCTGAGTTCCTAAATTTAAGTACCTAAATGAGTGGCTTATTTTTAGCACATAATTTAGGCACTTAAAACTTGGGCCTGCTATTTATTCACCTACATTAGATTCCTAAGTTAGGTGCCTGGCACTGAAAATCCTACATTAAGCCCCTCATTTATGTCTCCAACTTGGCCCCAGCCTGGCCCCTTCCACTTTTTAGGTGCCTACATTTAGATACCTCGTAAAAATAGGTTTCTCTAAATTTAGATGTTCAGCCAGGAGACATTTTCATTTAGGAAAATCTAGGCACCAAAGGAGTTACATTTCAAAGCGGTTTCATGCATAAAACCAAATGTATTTGTGTAAGTAGCAGGTAGTCACAGATATGCTATTTTTTAATTGTTGAATGAATGTGTATACATTTTACCTATCGAAAAAAGGGGCATTCTGGGATGGGGGTCAGAAGTGCATGCAGCAGCTGCTTTTTTATGAGAGAAACACATACTCTCTACATGACCAAATGTATATGTACACTTTTAACAACTGCAAGTTGGTATAAATGAAATTGAAATTGCAGTTGGCTGTAGTTTTTGGGTGTGAGGTCTGGGTGAAGTGGTGCTTCCCAAACCTGTCCTGGGGACCCCACGGCCAGTCGGGTTTTCAGGATATCCACAATGAATATGCACAAGATACATTTGCATACCATGGGGACTCTGTATATGCAAATGTATCTCATGCATATTCATTGTGGATATCCTGAATACCCGACTGGCCGTGGGGTCCCCAGGACAGGTTTGGGAAGCCCCAGTCTAAGTGAACTAAAACCAACTGGGTGAACTGGCGAGGTATCAGCAAACTGGTGATTTTCATGTACGTACAGATTTTCAAAATGGTATATATGCATACTTTATAAAATACTTGCCTCTGTGTATGACATTGGGGTTATGTGTACTTTATTTTTATCATGTAAAATATACATGTGTATGTTTATAAAATAGGTAGAGAATGTATGACATTTTCTTGCACTAGTAATATTTGTGCTTAATGAAACATAAGCACATACTTTGGGAGCAGAACTATGCAGTATTTTATAAACTCTACAGTTCCCGCCACACATTTTATAAAATACTAGCATAAATCTCTGTGCGTCACTTATGCGTGTAAATTCTGTACTGTGGATAGGTTTGAAAATTAGGCTGCTTAAGTTAGATGCCTAGATCTTTGAAATATCACCTCTCTATTTATATACATACATTTTTCTATTAGACCTTCAGAAGGTTATCATTTTATTTTTGTGGCACCTTTTTTGCAAAGCAAAGGAATCCAACTGTGGCAGAAAAATGAGCTTTTATATGCCTGCCATGAAGCCATAACTTTTTGTAACTGTGCTTTAAATAACACAATCAAGAGTTACACCTCGATGAAAAATGAAAACAGCACTGACACAGTCACATTTAATGAGCCTATTCTTAAATGCTTTTCATACAAGAATTCTTTAAAAATGTTTTGTCAGACTATGCTCTAACAGCTTGCTAAACAGAACCACAACATGTCTGACTACCACCAAAAATAAAATTAAGAGGATTTATTTTGAGTAAGATACTCTGAACTCTGGTTGGTTTGTCTATTTTTTTTTTTTTTATTTGGATAGTTGTATGAAGAAATCCTATGATGTATGTGCTAGTCATCTTATTGCTAGTGACACTTGATGCATCCCTGAAGAAGTCACTTTATCTCGCTGTGCCTCAGTTTAGCCAAATACAGTTGAAAAATGTAAATTGTTATAATTTTGTGTTTTTCTTTGTCCTATTTATGTTTTTGAAATAGAACGTATACCTTAGCCTTGTTTGGATGAAGGGCACTATAATGGCATTAATCCAGACTATTTGAGTCTGGATTATACTAAATATACACTGTATATTTAGTATAATCACTTTTAAATGATGAATACATTCATTATACCAGTTAGACACAATTTCTTCCTAATTTCCCCTAGAGAGCCTTGCATTTCCTAGTTCTCCTAGGACAAGCAGGATGGTAGCCCTCACTCATGGGTGACATCATCGGATGGAGCCTGGCACGGAAAAATGTCAAAATTTCTAGAACTTTGACTGAGCATACTGAGCATGCCCTAATCCACATGTCCACGCAAGGTCCTTCTTCAGTATTTTTTTCCGCAGAGCTTTCGCCTTGTGGGAGCGGGAGCTCGTGGCTTTTCTCTTGAAATTGCCTTTGAAAACTTTTTTCAATGTACTGTTTGGGTTTTTCATGTGAATTCATTGATCATGTGTCCCTGTCGGTTCTTTCTAGTTTCCCCAATCAGGTTTTTTGGCGGTTTGGTAAACCTTATTTTGCTTCCGTTCCCCCCCCTCCCCCATGGCAGCGGTGCCTTGGTGCCTGCGGGTGTCGACCATCCGCCTTCACCTTCTTATATTTGTCCCTTTTCTTTCATTCACCATGGCCTCGTTCAGTTTCCATCTGTGCCTCCAGTGTCAGAGGACCATGTCCATCACGGACCCCCGTGAGGTGGGTGTCCTCTGCCTAGTGGCATCGTACGACGTCTGGGGTTGCCAAATGTGCACCCAGATGACCCTCAAGGGACATCACACTTAGCTTGACAAGATGGAGAAGATCTTTGGTTGGGAAAGTCTGAGACATCCACATTGGCAATTCTGTTGATGCCGTTGGTGGATAGGGGCGCCGGGGGCCGGCTCCTGTCAGTCTCTTCCAAGTTGAGGACGTTGGGTTCATCGTCATCGACCTCAGCACTGGGAAAAAGACCGGGCTGAGCATCAAGGGATAAGAACATGCTATATTGGGTCAGACTAAGGGTCCATCAAGCCCAGCATCCTGTCTCCAACAGTGGCCCATCCAGGCTATAAGAACCTGGCAAGTACCCAAAAACTAAGTCTATTCCATGTTACTGTTGCTAGTAATAGCAGTGGCTATTTTCTAAGTCAACTTAATTAATAGCAGGTAATGTACATCTCCTCCAAGAACTTATCCAATCCCTTTTTAAACACAGCTACACTAATTGCACTAACCACATCCTCTGGCAACAAATTCCAGAGTTTAATTGTGCTTTGAGTGAAAAAAAACTTTCTCCGATTAGTTTTAAATGTGCCACATGCTAACTTCATGGAGTACCCCCTAGTCTTTCTATTATCTGAAAGAGTAAATAACCAATTCACATTTACCCGTTCTAGACCTATCATGATTTTAAACACCTCTATCATATCCGTCCTCAGCCGTCAATTCTCAAAGCTGAAAAGTCCTAACCTCTTTAGTCTTCCCTCATAGGGGAGCTGTTGCATTCACTTTATCATTTTGGTCGCCCTTCTCTGTACCTTCTCCATCGCAACTATATCTTTTTTAAGATGCGGCAACCAGAATTGTACATAGTATTCAAGATGTGGTCTCACCATGGAGCGATACAGAGGCATTATGACATTTTCCATTTTATTCACCATTCCCTTTCTAAAAATTCCCAAAATTCTGTTTGCCTTTTTGATTGCAGCAGTACTCTGAACCGATGATTTCAATGTGTTATCCACTATGATGCCTAGATCTCTTTCTTGGGTGGTAGCTCCTAATATGGAACGTAACTTTGTGCAACTATAGCATGGGTTATTTTTCCCTATACGCATCACCTTGCACTTATCAACATTAAATTTCAACTGCCATTTGGATGCCCAATTTTCCAGTCTCACAAGGTCTTCCTGCAATTTATCACAATCTGCTTGTGATTTAACTACTCTGAACAATTTTGTATCATCTGCAAATTTGATTACCTCACTCGTCGTATTTTTTTTCCAGATCATTTATAAATATATTGAAAAGTACGGGTCCCAATACAGATCCCTGTGGTACTCCACTGCCCACTCCCTTCCACTGAGAAAATTGTACATTTATTTTAAGTCTTTTTATTACCGTCGTTAAGCTAGGTGCCGTCAACGGTTCAGAATAAGGCACATAAATTAATGTTACTAAATGTATTAAATTATATCAACTTAAATAGGTGCCATCAAGGTACGGTAACATAGTACATTTAATCCTACTCTCTGTTTCCTGTCTTTTAGCCAGGTTGTAATCCATAAAAGGACATTGCCACCTATCCCATGAATATATATTTTTCCTAGAAGCCTCTCATGAGGAACTTTGTGAAATGCCTTCTGAAAATCCAAATACACTACATCTACCGGTTCACCTTTATCTACATGTTTATTAATTCCTTCAAAACATGAAGCAGATTTGTGAGGCAAGACTTGCCTTGGGTAAAGCCATGCTGACTTTGATCCAGTAAACCATGTCTTTCTATATGTTCTGTGATTTTGATATTTAGAACACTTTCCACTATTTTTCCTGGCACTGAAGTCAGGCTAACTGGTCTGTAGTTTCCCAGATCGCCCCGGAGCCCTTTTTAAATATTGTTGTTATATTAGCAACCCTCCAGGTACAAATAATGATTTTAATGATAGGTTACACATTTTTACAAATAGGACTGAAATTCATTTTTTAGTTCTTTCAGAACTCTGGGGTGTATACCATCCGATCCAGGTGATTTACTACTCTTCATTTTGTCAATCAGGCCTACCACATCTTCTAGGTTCACAGTGATTTGGTTCAGTCCATCTGAATCATTACCCATGAAAACCTTCTTCGGTATGGGTATCTCCCCAACATCCTCTTCAGTAAACTCCGAAGCAAAGAAATCATTTAATCTTTCCGCAATGGCCTTATCTTCTCTAAGTACCCCTTTAACCCCTCGATCATCTAACAGTCCTACTGACTTCCTCACAGGCTTTCTGCTTAGGATATATTTTAAAAAGTTTTTGCCTCTATGGCCAAATTTTTTTCAAATTCTCTCTTAGCCTGTCTTATCAATGTCTTACATTTAACTTGCCAACACTTATGCATTACCCTATTTTCTTCTGTTGGATCCTTCTTCCAATTTTTGAATGAAGATCTTTTGGCTAAAATAGCTTCTTTCACCTTCCCTTTTAACCATGCCGGTAATCGTTTTGCCTTCCTTCCACCTTTCTTAATGTGTGGAATACATCTGGACTGTGCTTCTAGGATGGTATTTTTTTTAACAATGACCACGCCTCTTGCACACTTTTTACCTTTGTTGCTGCTCCTTTCAGTTTTTTTCTATTTTTCTCATTTTATCAAAGCTTCCCTTTTGAAAGTTTAGCACGAGAGCTGTGGATTTGCTTACTGTCCCCCTTCCAGTCATTAATTCAAATTTTATATTATGATCACTATTGCCAAGCGACCCCCCCCACCACCACCACCATTACCTCTCTCACCAAATCCTGTGCTCCACTGAGAATTAGATCTAAAATTGCTCCCTCTCATGGTTCCTGAACCAATTGCTCCATAAAACTGTCATTTATTTCTCTAGCATGTCCCGATGATACATTTACCCAGTCAGTTTTGGGGTAATTGAAATCTCTCATTATTACCGCACTACAAATTTGGTTAGCTTCTCTAATTTCTCTTAGCATTTCGCTGTCCGTCTTAACATCTTGACCAGGTGGACGGTAGTATACCCCTATCACTATAGTCTTCCCCAACACAGAAGGGATTTCTACCCATAAACATTTGATTGTGCATTTAGTCTCATGCAGGATGTTTATCCTGTTGGACTCTATGCTATCCCGGAAATAAAGCGCTACACCGCCTCCCGGGTGCTCCTCTGTCATTGCATTATAATTTGTACCCCGGAATAGCACTATCCCATTGGTTATCCTCCTTCCACCATGTCTCTGAGATGCCAATTAAGTCTATGTCATCATTCACTTCTTTACATTCTAATTCTCCCATCTTACTTCTTAGATTTCTGGCATCAGCATACAAACATTTCAAAGTTTGTTTTTTGTTTGTATTTTCATTCTGCTTTTTACTTGATAGGGATAAGTTAGAATTTTTTAGCTCAGGTGAGTTTTTAGTTACAGGCACTTGGACTACTTTTCTTATTATTGGAACCTCACTGTCGCGATGCCCTAATTCTAATGCATCATTAGTATCCTTTCAGCATACCTCCCTGTCTTCAAAGGTTGCCAATGCCAAAACCGACTGGGAGGAAGAAGGGATGGCCAAATCTTCTTTGGAGCCCCAAGGTGAATCGGTGACTGGCATCAGGACTGGTGGAGACCAGCCGCAGAGCCCCGGCATTGATGGAAGATGGGCACTCCTCACTGTGGGGTCATTTTGGGGGCATCATGGCAAAAGCCTGCGCCTTCTCGAGTCCGACACCATGCATCGAGAGTGATCGAGCACTGAGAGGAGAGGATCACCTTGCTGGTGGCTGAAAAGAATCAGTAAGTTTATGCTTGGGAAATTTTATTTTTTTAAAGTATTGGGGCAAAGTAAACTATTTGGGAATATTATTTAGTGTGACTGTCAGCTTTCCCCTTTGTTCTAGTTTAAAAGCTGCTCTATCTCCTTTTTAAAGGTTAGCGCCAGCAGTCTGGTTCCACCCTGTTTAAGGTGGAGCCCATTCCTTTGGAAGAGACTCCCCTTTCCCCAAAAGGTTTCCCCAGTTCCTTACGAAACTGAATCCCTCTTCCTTGTACCATTGTCTCATCCACGCACTGAGACCTCTGGAGCTCCGCCTGCCTCTGGGGACCTGCGTATGGAACAGGGAGCATTTCAGAGAATGCTACCCTGGAGGTGCTGGATTTCAGCTTTCTACCTAAGAGCCTAATTTCAGTTAGTCAGCCAGAGTGTCTCACTGCTCTTTTAATTAACAAATGTTGGTACCTAATCAAACCAACTCACACTACCTTAACACCTTTCCAAGGTGAGTAACTGAACTGAACTTTTCAACCTTTTTACTTAGGTATTCGCTGCTTCTAGCTTATTTCTAGCTTCTGGCTACCTCTTTTTTTTTGTTTGTTTTTAATATACAAACACTATAACTTCTGCTTATTAGCAGCCTTACATACTATTAAAAATAAACACACTAACTACTGTTTATTTGCTGCCTTACTGACTATTAAAAGCACAAATACACTAAATAATATTCCCAAATAGTTTACTTTGCCCCAATACTTTAAAAAAATAAAATTTCCCAAGCATAAACTTACTGATTCTTTTCAGCCACCAGCAAGGTGATCCTCTCCTCTCAGTGCTCGATCACTCTCGATGCATGGTGTCGGACTCGAGAAGGCGCAGGCTTTTGCCATGATGCCCCCAAAATGACCCCACAGTGAGGAGTGCCCATCTTCCATCAATGCCGGGGCTCTGCGGCTGGTCTCCACCAGTCCTGATGCCAGTCACCGATTCACCTTGGGGCTCCAAGGAAGATTTGGCCATCCCTTCTTCCTCCCAGTCGGTTTTGGCATTGGCAACCTTTGAAGAGGAGCTGGAGCACATGGTCCAGGTGGTGGTCCAATGGGCATTGCAGGACATAGGAGGAGTACCAAAGGTGCCAGCACTCGCCCTGCTGGAACAGCTGCTTATTGGTGTGTTACCAACCCATGTGGCACCGGTTCCCAGATAGCCATAAATGCCCGGCGGGGCACTGATGCTTCCCCCAACCAATACTGTGCTCGTTGCCGGTTCCGAGGAGGAGGAAGCTCCATCAAGGCCGGCAGATACACCGAGGCCTACAGCCCCCTGTCCAGTTTTGCCAGTGCCAGCACCAGTGCTACCGATGCCCATGCCTCTAGACAAAGACCGAGCACCCAGGATCCCATCCCCTGTTGACTACATTGAGGATGAGTCCTGTATGACCCCCTGGGGGGATGACACTGCAGAATCCTCCGAGAACTCGGAGGATCTTTCTTCGGAACCATTTCCTACATATGAACGAAGGAGGTCTCATCCAGAGGACCTGACCTGTACAGGTGATGGCAGAGGCCATCCCTTTTTCAGGTAATGACAGAGGAGGATGCCAGGCATAAGATGTTGGAAATGCTCCAGTTCGTGGAGGGTCCTAAAGAGATCGTGGCAGTCCTGGTACATGTTATCTTTAGCTAGTTACTGCTGAGGATCTGGGAGCACCCCCTCACAATATCCCGTTAACAGGAAGTCAGATGGAGATTACCTCGTTCAACAGGCTACTGGATTCAACACACACTTTGCCGCCCCCAGGCAAAGATCATAGAGCGATGGACGCTCTTCAGAGGAACGTGTTCCAAGGGGCCATGCTTACTGCCCAGTTGCCTCTTACCAACTCTATATGAGCCAGTACTCTCACAACCTCTGGAAGCAGGTGCAAGAGGTGGCTGATCTACTGCCTCAACAGCAGCAAGACCCCCTTCTTATCACTGGTGTGTTGGGGCCTGGAGTGTGGAAATCAAGAGGTTCATTTAACTACGATGTTTTTGAGACAACAGCGAGAATCAGCGCCCGCAGAATGGCATGGCTGTGGGCCTAGAATCTCTGACCGGAGGTACAGGAAAGACTTACTGTCCTGCCATGCACAGGAGAGAATCTCTTCGGAGATAAGGTGACTCAATTGCGGGATCACAATGAAGACCCTCCAACAGCTCTCCGCCAGCAATTCAAACTCACTATCCTCAGCAAGTAGGTCCATGAGACAGGATCAGAGGAAGTCTTTCTACCACCAGAGGAAGTACGCAGAGGGTGAACTCATGGGGTCATTCCAGGCAACAAAGAGCTCCCCAGCCAAATCCTGGGACAGGGTTTTGACTGGATCGTAGGGAGTATAAGCCAGCCACCTGTACCCGGGACGCTGGATCCCCCAGTTGGGGGCAAGATACAATTCTTTAAGGATCGGTGGCCCAGTATAACCTTGGACCAGTGGGTCTTGTCCATCATCCGTCAAGAGTACCAATTAAACCTATTGGGTGTCCCGCCAAATTACACCTCTTGCCCATTTTGTAGCCACTAGTGCATTAGGCGGTACTACTTTGGGAACTTTCCACCTTCTTAACAGCCAGAGCAGTTGAGTGTGTCCCACCAGGGCAAAGAAGGCAGGGATTCTACTCCCGGTACTTCCTGTCACATCCTAGACCTAAGGGCCTTGGACAGATTTCTCAAAAAGAAAAGATCAAGATGGTTTCCCTGGGCACTCTGATTCTCCTCCTGCAAAAAGGGGACTGGCTATGCTCCCTTGATTTAATGGATGCATACGCTTACATCAAGATCTTACCGGGTCACAGGAAGTATATCAGATTTGTGGTGTGAAAACAGCAATTCCAGTATGGTGTTGCTGTTCGGGCTAGCATCAGCCCCAAGTGGCTTCACAAAATGGCTGGCCTTGGTGTGGGCGCACCTGCACAGACTGGGAGTGCATGTTTTCCTGTACTTGGACGATTGGCTGATCAGGAGCACCTCTCAGATAGGGACCAATCAGTCTCTGTGCTTGACCACCTGGGTGTTGGAATAACTAGGGTTCGTCATCAACTACCCAAAGTCCCATTTTAGCCTGTCACCTAAACTGGACTTCATAGGAGCCCTGCTAGACACGGCTCAGGCAAAAGCCTTCTTGTCGAGTCCAGGCTGGTCACTGTGGCATTCATAGTGGTGGAGATTCAACAGAGCCAGCAGGTCTCAGCGCGACACATGTTAAGGCTGTTGGGCCACTTGGCTGCAACCATCTATGTTACTCCCTTATCACATTTACACATGCACAGTGGACCCTGAGGTCGCAATGGCGCCGGGCCATGCAGAGCCTCCGGGCTCATATCTTAGACACTCCACCTCTCCGAGTCTCCTTGTCCTGGTGGTGGGCTCTCTCTTGAATTTGCACGGGGAATATCTTTCCAAAATCCCCTACCCAGATTGGCCTAACCACGGATGCATCCATCTTGGGGTGAGGCGCTCATGTAGAGGGGCTCTGTACCCAGATCTTATGGTCCGCCCAGGGAGCTCCAGGTAATCAGGTATGCAATATGGGCTTTTAGAGATTGGCTTTTCAACAAAATTGTCCTTCTACAAATGGACAACCAAGTTGCTATGTGGTATGTCAAATAAGCAGAGGAGGCACAGGGTTGTAGCTCCTGTGCTGGGAAGCAGTCCAGATCTGGTACTGGGCCCTGGGATGGTACTTAAGGCCATGTATCTGGCTGGAATGGAGAATGTGATAGCGGACAGATTGAGTCATACCTTCAGACCCCTTGAGTTGGGGTCTGAGGAAGCCCATATGTGGACTTGTTTGTTTCCCCCTGCAACAGGAAAGTGACTCAGTTCTGCTCCCTGTACAGGTCGGGCCCAGAAAACAGCAAGGTAGGCAATCAAACAACGCCGTGAGGATAACAACAAAGAATAGATGCCCAAGGGTCTTTTTCCAAATCTTTAATTGGTGGAGACGTATGTGATTAATTAAAAATGCCCGACTCGCGCAGAGTTTCGCCACATTCCAGTGGCTGCCTCAGGGGCTTAAATGAGAGCACACTGAATAACTATTAGTTAATTCCAACAACATCCGCATTACAGACGTATCTTGAATAAATAATATAGCGCATGAGCTTCTCCCGGTTTCATTCTCAAATGGCGCCGCATATGTGTTTCTCCACTTGGTACAGAACAAAAAGGCCTTTTTGTTCTGTACCAGGTGGAGACGGCACACGCAGAAACACGTCTGCGGCGCCATTTGAGAATGAAACCGGGAGAAGCTTAAGCACTACATTATTTATTCAAGATACGTCTTTAATGCGGATGTTGTTGGAATTAACTAATAGTTATTCAGTGTGCTCTCATTTAAGCCCCTGAGGCAGCCACTGGAATGTGGCGAAACTCTGCGCGAGTCGGGCATTTTTAATTAATCACATACGTCTCCACCAATTAAAGATTTGGAAAAAGACCCTTGGGCATCTATTCTTTGTTGTTATCCTCACCCTGTACAGGTCGGACAGCAAACCAGCCTCAGAATCCTTTGCCTGACTTTGGGGCAGGGGTCTTCTGTATGCATAGCCTCCATTTCTTCTAGTTATGAAGACTCGAAGCTTTGTGAGGACCGTGGGACTATAATCCTCATAGCCTGAGACAGAATTGTTTTCCACTCCTTCAGGAGTTATCCATCCAGAAACCAATCAGTCTGGAGGCTTCCCCAGATCTCATCACACAAGATTAGGGCAGGCTACAGCATCTCAATCTCTGGGCCCTGTCGCTCACAGTCTGGATGTTGAGAGGATAAACCTGTAGCCACTCGATCTTTCTGAAGATGTGTCTTGGGTCCTGGTAGCTTCCTGGTAGCTTCCAGAAAGCCTTTCACTAGAAAGTCCTACAGATGGAAGTGGAGGAGGTTTTCTGTGTGGTTTGAGCAGAAGGCCCTAAATCCAATCTCCTGCCCCGCGCAAAAACTGCTTGACCACATTCTACATCTATAAGAGGCTGGCTTGAAAACCAACTCCATTAGAGTTCATCTCAGTGCAATTGGTGCATACCACCAAGGTGTAGATGGTACGCTCATCTCTGTACAGCCGAAAGTTATACACTTTGTGGGACCTGTTTCAATTGAAGCCTCCCTTAAGGCCTCCTGCTGTGTCTTGGGACCTCAGTGTGGTGTTAGCTCAGCCGATGAAAGCGCCTTTTGAGCTGCTGAGCTCCTGTGACTTGAAGTACCTGACCTGGAAGGTCATATTTTTGGTGGCGGTCACTTCAGTGTGCAAGGTCAGCGAGTTCCAGGCCTTAGTGACTTATCCACCTTATACTAAGTTTTATCATGATAGGGTAGTCTTGCGTATGCGTACCCTAAGTTCCTGTCTAAGGTGGTGATGGATTTTCAACTTAACCAGTCTGTCATCCTGCCAACGTTTTCCTAGGCCCATTTGCACCAAGGTGAACGAACCCTGCACAGTTTAGATTGCAAGAAAGCCTTACCCTTTATCTGGAACTGACAGAAGCCCATAGACAGTCCATCCAACTTTTTGTTCCTTTTGATAGGAATAGGTTGGGAGTTGCCGTTACCAAACAGACACTTTCCAATTGGCTAGCAAACTGCATCTCTTTCTGTTATGTCCAGACGGGACTGCATCTTTGGGGTCATGTCAAGGTTCATTCTGTCAGAGCCATGGCAATGTCTATGGCTCGCTTGCAAGCAGTCCCCATGGAGGAGATCTGCAGTGCTGTGACATGGAGTTCTCTCCACACATTCACATCTCACTACTGTCTGGATAGGAATGGCCGACGTGACAGTAGGTTTGGCCAATCTGTCCTCAGGAATCTCTTTGAGATGTAGAACTCATCTCTCCCTACCTAGAGCCCATTGTTTGTCTCCCCTTCTGTTACCAACGGCACTGTATTTGTTGTGCCTCTTGGCAAGTGGTTGGTGTCTGTTGGTTCCCTTTTGTGTTGGGGAGCAGTCTGTAGCTAGGAATTCACCCATATGTGAGGACTACCATCCTGTTTGTCCCAGTAAAAAGCAGAGTTGTTAACCTATAACAGGTGTTCTCCTAGGACAGCTGGTTTTAACCTCAGGAAATCCGACTGCCACCCTGCGGAGTTCTATTTCTCCTATTTTTATTTATTTTATCGTAATTCTATGTTATGAGACTGAAGGAGGGACCCTACGTGGACGGGTGGATTAGGGCATGCTGGGAATGCTCAGTCAAAGTTCCAGAAACTTTGACATAAGTTTTCTATGCCGGGCTACATCTAATGATGTCACTCGTGTGAGGACTAACATCCTGCTTTCCTAGGAGAACACCTATTACAGATAAGCTACTCTGCTTTATCTCCTTAAGACAGCCTTTCTTCCTAGTCTTCTAAACAGTTCTACTCCTTATGACAGCTTCTTCCTATCCCCCTCACTAAACCAGGTTCCTTTTCCTAAGATAGCCTCTTCCTACTACTTTCTCCACTACTCACATTTACTGCTAGTACCCTTATTACTACTTGCATTTCATAAGGTTTAATCTTAACAGACAACATAGCAAGATGCTATTGAAAATTCTTCTTAATCAGACCAGTAGCATCCAACATGATTGGGACTATTTCTATATCTGTCTGCCACATTTTCTTGGTCCACGTTTGCATCTCTTGGTACTTAAGGATCTTTTCTTTCACCTTACGATCTACAGAATAATCACTGGTTAATGACACCTCTATCAAGAATGCAATTCTTGAGTTCTTCTCATTCACCTAATATCTGGTTTTCATGCATCTTTCTGTCAGTGGGAATATGAATATCCAATTTTGTTATTCAATCACAAGCGGATTGTGATAGATTGCATGAGGACCTTGCAAAACTGGAAATTTAATGTGGACAAGTGCAAGGTGAGTCCAAAAGCAAAAAGCGGAGATGGTCTCGTAATGCAGAAAGCAATGAAAACAAGATGAGACCAACAGTATGTAGTAAGGGGAACTTTTAATAAAAGACAAAACTGTGAATACCCTTGCCTGACTCAGGCCAAGTTTCGCATTAATGATGGACTGTGTCAAGTGCTATAAAATAACAACATATAAAATTCATCAATATTTGTTAACTATACATAAATAAAAAATATGTATATAAAAATTATAAATACACAAATATAATAAAATAAGTCAATATACCATCAATACTGTATTAAAAACATATAATAATTAATTTTCATACAAAGAGTACTCCTAAGAGAGGAAGTAAAGGCAGAAGAAAAGAGAAAAATAGGGTAGTATCAGGATGTGAAAATACAGGTAATGTGCTCCAATGATGGCTCTATACAAAGTATTGTTAAGTAAGTGTTGTAATCTCTAAATTATAAAAAACAAATGGTTTTTCAATGATGGATTGATGAGTCAGCCACTACATTATAGTCAACTCAAAGGGAAACTATTATCTTATCTTAAAACCATGAGCTAAACAACTTTAATTATTAAAGAAAATAAAAATAAATTCTAAGTAAAATGGATCTTTGAGGATGTTGGTTTATACTGCAGTGGGGACTTATATGTAACAAAATAATAATCAAAATTGTCATAAAAAGTGTTTTGGTATATATTATTTGCAAATATTAATTTTACCTGTATATATAACTAAACTATCAGGTTTTAAGTTGCTAAGATCTAATTAATTCTAAAATTAAAAATTCAATAAACAGCAAAATATTACAGAAGTTATCATCTTCAATGACATTAATTATTTAGATAAACCACAATCTGAACCTTCCAAATCAATTTTATAACAGATATATAATCTTCATGGACCCCAAAACGGGTGTATAGGAAAAACTGAAGAAATAACAATGGGCTCTATTTGGTCAGCCATAAAATCGCTGGAAGTAGCCATTGTAAACTTGACTAAAACTACAGAGTTATCAAATCAACGTTTTAAGAAAATTGAGAATGTGGTGTCAAAGTTAGATGGAAAACAACAAGAAATGGATATGAGGATAAATAATTTACAGAGTTGTTCTAAAAAATTCACTAAAATAGAGATTATTTATGATAAAAGGCTTGAGGCAATTGAAAACTCATTGAGATATTTGAATTTGAGAGTTCTGAATTTCCCTAGATTAGATATGATTACACCGTTGGATATGTTTAAAGAATATCTTAGTGCTGTTTTAAAAATGCCTGAGAATGCTATTCCTCCCATAACAAAAATTTATTATGTGGAAATAAAAGGGAAAGGAGTAACTTTAGAGAATAAGATCATAGAACCACAGATGAATATATCAGAAATAATCGAGTCATCAATAGAAACAGAAATTCCAACTAGAGCCACATTGCATGTATCTTTTGTATTTCCAGCAGACAGGGATGCAGTATTTCGCATGTATATGAGGAAGAGGATGGAGAAATTTCACGGGGCTCCTATATGGATCTACCCAGATTTATCTCGTCAAACACAGATAAGGAGGAAGAAATTCCTTGTAATGAAAAATGAGGTAGAAAGCATAGGAGGGAAAATGTTAATAAGGTTTCTGTGTAAATTCGAAATCCTGCGTCAGAATCAGAAATTTATCTTTTATGACACTTCCCAACTGAGAGTTTTTTTGGATTCACAAGCCCAAGATTCTTTAGGCTTGGGTAAAGAGGCATAAATCAATAGATTAGGTGCTGCCTTATTTGTTTCAATTGTTTAAATTTCCTTAAATCCGCTTGAATACCTTTATTAATCTCCTTGTGGATTATTTGTTAAATTTACAAAGATACTAATGAAACTTTCAAGTTAATTTGATTATTAATGTGGAAAAGTGATATATACTTATTACTGTATCGGTTATTTCTTTTTGTATATTTGAAAGCATAAATAAAAAAAAAAAAATACAATAACAACAAAGTTCATAAAATATTAAAGCTCATCAAATTAAACATAACAAATCGAAACAAGTGCCATCTTATAGATTATTATGGTAAATGAAAATTTATTTTATTTTTAGTCCTCACTGTTTTTAGTTAAAACACTTTTATTTTAGTTATCTATTTTTGGATTTCTTTTATAATATAACGTTGTAAACCGTTTTGGTCAAACTTGTTTGTGAAAGACGGTATAGAAATATTTTTAAATAAAAAGAAAAATGAAATGGATGGTTATATGGTGAGTAAAGTGGTTAATGTTTGTTTGAAGTAATTTTGAAAGCAATCTGGGACTCCTCATGGCGGCCCGGATGCCGCCGCCATCTTCCTCGACTACCGGCCTTCCTATGTGCGAGCGCGCACACCATCGGGCCCTCCTTTCTAGCCTCCTCAGCGGGAACTCTGGGGCGTCTCTGGTTGATGACATCATCAGACTGAGGTATTTAATCTCCACCTTCGCCCTTGGCTAGCCGACTTGGCAACAAGTTCCATACGTCTACAACTACTGCTTCCTGTTCCTGAGACTACTCTTCGGGCCTTGTCGTGAACTTGTCGTGAACCCTGTCTAGTACTCACACCTCGAGGACCAGTGAACGCACCGGGGACTTACTCTCCTGGCCTACCCCGCTCCTCGGGCTGGCTCCACGTCTCTTGGGTTCTTTCCTGCAAGGTTCTCCGTTCCTTGGGGCTATCTCTGGGACACCTCTACTATTTGTGAGTACTACGAGGGACTTCCCCGCTCCTCAGAGTTGTACCCACATTGTGAGCGAGATTGGCTGCACCTCCCACTCTTCAGGACCGCGCTCTCAACTACAGTGATTGCCAGAGTGTCCCCGTTCCTCAGGGCACGCACTCCAACGTCTTGGGACTTGCGAGCTTCCCCGCTCCTCGGGGTTGTGCTCCCTATGCCCCTGTATAGACTACCGTGGATTAAATGAAATAACCCTCAAGAATCGCTACCCGCTGCCACTTATCTCTGAGCTCTTCGATAGACTTCAAGGAGCTAAGATCTTCTCTAAGTTGGACCTCCGTGGGGCTTATAACTTCGTCCAGATCCGTGAGTAGAAAACCACCTTTAACATCCACGATGGACACGTCGAATACCTCGTAATTCCGTTTGGGTTGTGTAACGCCCCCGCGGTATTTCAAAACTTGATGAACGAGGTTTTCAGAGATATGCTATACCAGTGTGTAGTCGTATATCTAGATGATATATTAGTTTTTTCACAAGACCTCGAAAGTCACTGCCAGGACGGTTCCCGAGCTCTACAGCAGCTGCGGGAGAATCAGCTATTTGCCAAGCTGGAAAAGTGTTCGTTTGAACAGGAGACCGTCCCCTTCCTGGGCTATGTGATATCGAGTCAGGGGTTTTGTATGGACCCACAAAAACTGAAGAGCATTCGTGACTGGCCCCAACCTACAGAGATTTCTTGGCTTTGCCAATTACTATCGCTCTTTTATCTACCATTACTCCACTCTGACTGACCACTCACAAGCATGACTCAGAAGGGGGGCCAATCCCTTGCAGTGGACACCTGAAGCTATGATGGCTTTTCCGGATCTCAGGGCCGCCTCCCTTAAAGAACCCTGTCTCTGGCACCCGGATCATGTCCGCCGATTTGTGGTTGAGGTAGACACTTCCGACGTCAGCGTTGGGGCCATATTAAGCCAATATTCCACTACTCATATGCTGCACCCCTGTTCTTTCTTTTCTCAACTATTTTCAGCTGTAGAATGCAATTACGCCATTGGGGACAAAGAACTGCTGGCCATTAAGTTGGTGTTTGAAGAATGGTGCCCCTGGCTTGAAGGGGCTCAGCATCAGATTACTATATACACAGACCATAAAAATTTGGAATATCTGCATAAGGCCCAGCGTCTGAACCACCGCCAGGTCTGCTGGTCCCTTTCACACAATTTAATTTTGTATTACGCTACCGTCCTGGCAATAAAAATGGCCGCGCTGATGCCCTCTCAACGTCATTCGTCACTGAGGATGTGCCTGATTCACCACGGAACATCATAGACCCCACTAGGGTCATTCTGTCAGCGACCTACCTCCAGGGAAGACAGTGGTTCCTTGCCCTCTTCAATAGAAGGTGCTGCAGTGGGCCCACGACTCTCTGACCTCTGGACACCCAGAACTCTTTCCACCCTTGCACGCTGCCATTGGTGGCCCACCATTTGAAAGGATACCCAAGCCTACGTCGAATCCTGTCCTACATGTGCTCGTCATAAGCCTCCGGCAGGGAAGCCCTGGGGACTCTTGCAGCCACTCCCAGTTCCGAGTGAACCTTGGACCCATATTGCCACAGATTTTATAGTGGACCTGCCCGCCTCCAGTGGGAAGAACACCATATGGGTCACTGTCGATCGCTTGTCTAAGATGGCACATTTTGTGGCTCTACCTGGTCTCCCGACAGCACTTCAGCTGGCCAAACTCTTTTTTTGGCATGTATTCCATCTCCACGGCTTTCCCAAACATATCCTCTCTGACCGTGGTGTTCAATTTACTGCACATATCTGGAAATCTCTTTGCAAGAAGTTGGATATCTCCTTAGACTTCACTTCAGCCTACCATCCTCAGGTGTACAGCCAAACTGAGAGGACAAAGGACTATGAAAACAATTCCTTCAAGCCTACGTAAATCAGTGACAGGACGACTGGGCCAGCCTCCTGCCTTGGGCGGAGTTTGCATTGAATTCTCATGTCTCCACGTCTACTGGTTCATCTCCTTTCAATTGGTTTACAGGCGCCAAACTTTACTACCACTGCCTCTTCCACTGTCTGTGGCATCTCCGGCAGCCCAAGTGACTGCGCAAGAATTGCACCAGCTGTGATGCGATACCCAACAGCTGCTTGAACATACTACCCAGAGATCAAAAAAGGCCTTCGATGCTCACCATCATTCAGCACCCCATTTTCAACCTGGAGATAAAGTGTTGCTGAGCACTAAGTTCATTCACCTCAAACTGCCGTCAACGCGCTTTGCTCTGAGGTATATTGGCCCCTTTCCAGTATTACGTCACCTGGGCCCTGTTACCTACTGACTTCAGTTGCCCTCCTCTCTCAAAATTCATAATGCGTTTCATGTTTCTCTGCTGAAGCCTCTGATTCTTTCTGGATTTTCGTAGAAACCACCAGATCCCGTACCGCTATTCTCTGAGGCTGATGTCACCTATCAAGTTTGGGACGTCCTGGACATCAGGAAACATGGCAGGAGATGGGAGTACCTCCTGTCGTGGGAGGGCTTTGGGCCTGAAGAAAACAGCTGGGAGCCCATGGCCAATATCCTGAACAAGGATCTTATTCGACAGTTCCATGCCAAGCATCTTCACAAACCCAAACCCCCAGGGAGGGGCCTTAAGAAGGTGGGTACTGTTCTGACCATCGGTTGCAGACGGCTGTGACCGTGTGTGCTTACCTCCTGTACTGCTCTCCTGCTCTCCCCAGGGCTCCTCGCGGCTCGGGCCAGCCTTCACCGCCACATTCCCTGGGACCCCTCATGGCGGCCCGGATGCCGCTGCCATCTTCCTCGACTCCTGGCCTTCCTAGGTGCGAGCGCATGCGCCACTGGGCCCTCCTTTCTAGCCTCCTCGGCGGGAACCTCGGGGGCGTCTCTGGTTGATGACATAATCAGACCGGCATATTTAATCTCCACCTTCGCCCTCGGCTAGCTGACTTGGCAACAAGTTCCGTACGTCTACGACTAGTGCTTCCTGTTTCAGAGACTACGCTTCAGGCCTCGTCGTGAACCCTGTCTGGCTCTCGTTCCTTGAGGGCCAATGTACGTACCGGGGACTTGCTCTCCTGGCCTACCCCACTCCTCTGGCTGGCTCCGCATCTCTTGGGTTCTTTCCTGCACGGTTTCCCGTTCCTCGGGGCTATCTCTGGGACACCTCTACTATTTGTGAGTACGACGAGGGACTTCAACGCTCCTCAGGGTTGTACCTGCATTGTGAATGAGATTGGCCGCGCCTCCCGCTCTTCGGGACTGCGCTCTCAACTACAGTGATTGCTAGAGTGTCCCCGCTCCTTGGGGCATGCACTCCAACTTCTTGGGACTTGGGTGCTTCCCTGCTCCTCGGGGCCGCGCCTATGAACGACATTAGGACTGCCTCCACTTCCCTGCTCCTTGGGGGCAGTGCTACGTCATCTCTAGAGGCTCACCCAATCTTCCCTGTCCTTTGGGCTGGCTTACGGCATTACATCATCCTGCGCTGTGCAGCTCTTCCCTTCGGGGTTGCCCTCTGGAGTTTCTCCTGATTGCTGAAGCCTCTGCGGTCTACCTGGCATCCCTTTCCTCGGGGTCCCTGCCCAGGGCTCGCCTCCAGTCTACTCCCTCGGAGGTCCCCTCCTGGTGCCTTCTGATCCCTTCTGATCCCTCTGTTGCTTTACCCAGAGCTCTCCACTGTCTCTGATCTCGCCTTCCGACGGTGCAGAGGGTCCTTCCCACGGGTAGTGTCACCTTGCACCTCGGACCAAGGGCCCACATATCCACAAATCGTAACATGTTGAATGTTACTTCAGGACAGGTAAATAGAAATTAGCATCTATTTTTCTGATTCCTAAAACAGTGCTAATATGTAGTGAATGTATATAGGATAATATATGTATCCTGTGATTATTACATGCTCTGTGCAAGCGGTATGAATCTGGGTGTGAGTTTTAGACATCAGTCTGAGAAGTTTAAAAGCCAGGTATGAATGCATCAGTAGAGACACTAGATTCCAAGGTAGCTAACTGGGTCAGAGAATGTAGTACAAACATGCTCCTGAGCCTTTTATTCAAGTTGGATTCTGATTTTGCAAGTGTTTTCTTTAATTGTATATCTGTGGGAGACATTTTTTAAACATTTGATCCATTCTGTTCTGCAGGTCAAACTGCTGGGGTGGGTGACATGGAATCTCACATGCTAAAACCTAACAGAACTGAAATTAATAACTGCAAACTACTATTCCTTTTGCCTTAGTACAAAATGTTAAAATTGTAAAAAGTGTATTTCTTATTTGTATCTCCATTAAATTAGATGATTATAAAGTTTTTCACTCCTAACACTTTTGGCATCTACATTTTCCCTTTCTCTGGTAACATTTATCATACATCCTGGAGAAGAAAAATGAGATGTCGCCTGGTTTGAAAGTAATTTAAGGCTTAAGTGCTACAGACGTTACTCTTGTTACTGCAATGCATGTTTACTTATGGATATATGTGTCTTAAAGAGAGGAAAAGGCCTTTCAGATTTTGTACAAGAATAATCTAGTCATGGTTTTCGTTCACTTGAAACCTGAGTGATTGTAATAGGAAAGGATAATTATAATTGGTTCTTATTCTTTGGGGTATCCCTATTTTTGCTTGCATTTGTCTTGATAATGTTTCAAGTGGCTGCTAAGGGACTTGATGAAATGTGATGCAGAATAATAAATTATGTTCTGCGGCTTTCTATCCTGCTACGTGACATGTGTAAGTAAGTACCGTCAGACAGATATACCTCTAAATTATAAAGCATTATATGCAGATTAGTAGTAGATCTCTGATGGTGTCACTAGTTTGTTTAAAAAACACCTGAGTATTATCACATATAGATTTATGCCTGGCAATGAACCAAACAAAATAGAAACTAGTTGAAAAATGCCAACGTCATAGTGTGATACAATGGTGTGTTTCCTCTTCCTATATTGGCACACAGATCCCCCCTTTTCCATACTCCATATACATTGTTCACCCCATAATATATACCCTGCACATACTACCACACACACGTCCATCTGATCCAGCAGCAGAGAATAGGATATGTGTTATAGGGTGGATGATGTATATGGAGTGTGTGTGTGTGTGCACATGTACATGGGAAGGGTGGGAGGGGGAATTTGAGGGAGTATCAGTGGCAATCTGGCCTTGCTGCAGTCCCTCTCCAGTCTCTCTGGACTCTCCACTCAATACTTCCCCAAGCCTCTTGCCCCGTCCACGTGTTCACACGTGCTCGCAGGAAGCTACTGTCTTGAGTTGGCCTGCAGCATTTTTGAATATTTACTGTGAAGGGTTGAAGTGACTGGGGATCACTCCTGCCCAGTGAAAACTGCAGATGGATAAAAGGGTTTGGAGGACCAAAGCCAGTCTTGCTTTTCAGGTAATGGGAATTGGGCTCCCTAACACCTGCAGCTTCAGCAGCTGTTGCATGTCTTCCTCTTCCTTTTCAGTCACTGCTTCTGCCCAGTTATTTCCCGACAACTCCCTGCTCCTGCCCTCCAGCTGTGTGTGTGCATACGGCTAACACGTGTAGACAGACAAATGCACACAGATGAACAAACACAACCATAAGAACATAAGACTTGCCATACTGGTTCAGACCAAAGCTCAGACCAAGCTGCTTATCCCAAGAATAAACAGTGGATTTCTGCAACTCTGCCTTAATGGTTAATTAATTTTTCTTCCAGGAACTTGTCCACACCTTTTTTAAATGCTGCTACATTAATAGCTTTCACCACATCCTCTGACAATGAATTCCAGAGCTTAATTATGCATTGAGTAAAAAAATATTTTTATCTTATTAGTTTCAAACATATTACCGAGTAATTTCATTGAGTGTCCCCTGATCCCAGAGCAGATCCCTGGGGCACTCCACTGTTCACCTTTCTCCACTGGAAACATTTACCATTTATCCCTGCTGTTTGTTTTCTATCTTTTAAGCAGTTCCCAAGCCATAATAGGACACTGCCCCATCCCATGTCTTTTTAATTTCCTAGGAAGTCTCTTATGAGGTTGTCAAATGCTTTCTGAAGATCCAGAGTTACTATATCAACTGGCTCTTCTTTATCCACATGTTTATTTATGCCTTCAAAAAAAAGTAGCAAATTTGTGAGGCAAGACTTCCCTTAACTAAATCCATTTTGGCTTTGTCCTATTAAACTATGCCTATCTATATGTTCAGCAATTTTGTTCTTTTTGATAGTTTCTACCATTTTGCCTGGCATGAACTTCAGACTCACTGGTCTATAGTATCCTTTGATCCCTTTTTAAAAATTGGTGTTACACTGGCACCCCTCCAGTCTTCTGGTACCATAGACCATGTTACTGATAGTTTGTAAATTTCCTGTAGCAGGGCTGCAATTTCATATCTCAGTTCTTTTAATACTCTGGGATATATACCAATAGTTCCAGTTGGTTTGCTACTCTTTAGTTTGTCAATTTGCCCTAGTACATCTTCCATGTTCACTGAGATTTGTTTCTGTTCCTCTGAATCATCATCTTTGAATTTCATTTCTGGCATGGGTATAACTCTTACATTTTCCTCAATGCATACTGAAGCAAAGAATAAATTTAGTCTCTCTGCTAAGTGCCCCTTTTTATCCTTTGATCATCTAATGATCCAACTGACTCCCTCGCAGACATTTTACTTTGAATGTACCTGAAAAAGGTTTTGAGTTTTTGCTTCCACGGCAAACTTCTTTTCAAATTCTTTGCCTTCCTTATCAGTGCTTTGCATCTGATTTGCCAGTACTTATGCTGTTTCTTGTTTTCTTCATTAGGATCCCTTTTCCATTTCTTGAAAGATGTTCTTTTAGATGTAACCCCACCCCAGTGAGCCTGTCCTTCACGGATGGGGTAATAAAAGAATTTATTAGCTTTTCAGGACCCTGGCTAGCTGTAGACACTGTATCTTGGTTGTGGTGAAAGTTATCTTTCAAGGCCCCGAGTGCTAAAGGTGTCTCTTGTAAGTCCCGTATATCCCTGGGAGAGGAGTACCCCATGAGGAAGTTCACACTGGACTCAGTGTACAAAAAAACACTCCAGATGCCAAGGTGGTGTCCAAATCAAAGTTTACTTTTGGATAATAGAGTAGTGGCCCAATTCACTTTCTCATTAGCTCCACAGGTAAGATTAACGATTACAGTTCCTTCTCTCAATCTGTGCAAGATATTTTTTCACAGGAACCTTGGGTGGCTCCACCCTTTAGTGTATAGAAAAGTGAAGACCCTAGTTAGAGAAGTACCCCATTTTAGGTGACAGGGATCCCCTTCAACTCTGGATGAAAACAGGTAAAACAGCCTAGTCACAAAGAGTTGAAAATCCTCTCTCTCCCCAAGGGTGAAGATTCCATGTTGGGGTCCTCTGTGATGACAGAAAAGTTTGTATTCACAGTTTAAGTTCCTTGATTTGGTTTCCTGGTATCTGGATCCCTGATGGGAGGGAACCTTCAGAATAGCAGCTCCTGATGTTCCCTTCAGGTAGGAAGGGGCAGCCAAACACTTCCACCTGATTCTCAAAGCAAAATATAAGAACATAAGAACATAAGAAATTGCCATGCTGGGTCAGACCAAGGGTCCATCAAGCCCAGCATCCTGTTTCCAATAGAGGCCAAAACCAGGCCACAAGAACCTGGCAATTACCCAAACAGTAAGAAGATCCCATGCTACTGATGCAATTAATAGCAGTGGCTATTCCCTAAGTAAAATTGATTAATAGCCATTAATGGACTTCTCCTCCAAGAACTTATCCAAACCTTTTTTGAACCCAGCTACACTAACTGCACTAACCACATCCTCTGGCAACAAATTCCAGAGCTTTATTGTGCATTGAGTGAAAAAGAATTTTCTCCGATTAGTCTTAAATGTGCTACTTGCTAACTTCATGGAATGCCCCCTAGTCCTTCTATTATTCGAAAGTGAAAATAACCGAGTCACATCTACTCGTTCAAGACCTCTCATGATCTTCTCTTATAAAACACCATAGGGTCTTGGCAGTGGCTCACCACCTCATTGAGGTGTAGAGGAGCAGGTGGCACTGGCATGAATGCAGTACACCCTGTCACAGCTGCTCTGTGGTGTTAAGGACAGGCAAGTCTGCGCTAGCAATGACGGTGTCCTGTATGCCCTCTACCACCAATGACCCTCATGAGCCAGAGGAGGATATTGACGAGGACCTCCTACTTCCTGAGGAGTCGGAGTGGTATGTGTGCTTCCTCCTCTTCCTTTTATGCTTGCAACTTGCGCTCTTGCTGCTCTTGGCAAGAGCCAGGGCAATGGCAACCCTCTTGATCCCACCAGAGGATTTGGGGGCTCCCTACCTCTCACCACAGGCATAGCAATATGAGACTCACCCTCTGAGGCCTGCGGCACTGCTGACGGGATTCAAGAGCTGAATCCACAGCAGGTTAATTCCCAGGGTCTGCTGAGCCTAATGGCGAGAGTGTTCCCACTTGGTGCAGGAGCAAATGAAGAAGATGGAGCTATGGATCCCTTACGCTGCAAAGGGGCACAAACACTGCAGAGCCCCCATACTGGGCTTGCTGCCATGGAGCATACCCAGGAGCCCCGAGCATTACCACACTGACTAGGTCAGTGGTATGACCTCAGAGGTTCTCCAGACTGGTGTCTGACCGGATGGTGTGCAGTATGGAAGAGAAGGGTAGCTGTATGGCTGGGCTCCCTTGCTCCCCGAAGGTATGAAACTGCCAAGTTGGACTGTTGCATGCTTCCCAGAGGGCACCCATCCTGCTGGCTGTTGGACCAGCAGATGAGGCTGGGGGATGCAGCTGCCTCCCACAGGGTAACTCTCGCCAATGGGCCCCTATCCCACTTCTCCTGCTCTGCTGCTGCCCTCTGGAATCCTCTCTTCTTCTGCTGTGTACCCAGGAGGGAACTGGGGTCCCACACACAACTCCTCCACGAGGTCCTTTGCACCTGCACTGCCCTGCACTGCCCCTAGGGAAATTGGAAGGCAGAGTACTCCATAATTCTTCAGAGGGTGGGGCTGTGCCATTAGGTTTTCTGCCAGGGCCCTGGTAACATACTGGTGCTCTTGCTCTGCAACCATGGGGCATGGCTGCAGACAAAAGGGATACTAAAAAGCACTGCTTGCCTGTCAAACAGGTTTCCTCCCTTTTTCATTTTTTTTTTAATTTAAAGGGTTTTTTTTCTAATTATTTAAATGTTTTTTGGTGTTTGGGTAATTTCCAGGTTCTTGTGACCTGGTTTGGCCTCTGTTGGAACACGATGCTAGGCTTGATGGACCCTTGGTCTGACCCAGCATGGCAATTTCTTATGCTCTTATGTAGCATTATTACTAGTCAGTAAATGCCGATTGACCCAATTATGCTGAATTTGCAGCCAGTGGAAGAGAGAAAACTCATCAGACCTGTGCAGAGAAGGCAGCAGGGTGGGGAGCAGGAGCAAAAGGGATGTAATGCCAACCATGCCCAGAGTTGGACTCCCCATGCTGCTGGCTCTGCCTGTCTTGCTGGTCCCCCTGGCTTCAAATAGCCCTATGAGCATGCTCCCTGGCCTGCTCCCCAGTTGCCTGGTCTCTCCCCTGGCTTGCCCCCTTCTCCTGCACAGCCCCCCCTGCTCCATGCTGTCAGCATGCCACTAACATCACCTGATGCCACCACAAAACCCTGCTGGACATGCCGAGTTGCCCAGGCTCACGCAGCTGAGTGACCACCCTCGTACCCTCTCCTCGCTCCAGACATGGTGCCGGATTATCAGCCGCGTCCATTCAGTGCCCAGTACCGCGCCTTTAGACATTCTCCTTTTGTACCTTAACTTGCGCCCTGCTTATGTACTGATGAGTTCTAGCGCTCTTGATCTTATGGATAATGTTTCACAGTGTTTTTCACTGTTTTGTAACCAGTTGCTGTTTCATGATGTATTATTGCTGTCGTTAGAAACATAGCAATGACGGCAGAAGAGGACTAAATGGTCCATCCAGTCTGCTCAGCAAGCTTATGGCAGTATTTGCTGCGCTGTGTAGGTTTCCCCCCATGCTTATCAGTTTCCCAAACCGTAAAAGTCAGGGCCCTTGCTGGTTGCTGTTTGAATACAATTCCCTATTATGCCTTGCTGTTGAAGCATAGAGCAATGTTGGAAGTTGCATCAAAGTATCAGGCTTTACTGGTTAAGGGTATTAACTGCCACAAGTTTATCCTGATACTGATGTTTCCTCAGACAGTAAAGGTCAGGGCCCTCATTTGCTTTTCAAATCCAATTCCCCTTTTCCTCCTGACATTGAAGCAGAGAGCCATGGAGTTGCATCGAGAGTATGAAGGCTTATTGGTTAAGGGTAGTAACCGCCGCACCAGCAAGTTACCCCCATGCATTCTTTTCTTCATTTCCATCCTGTAGCCTTTAGGGATCCACAGTGTTTATCCCATGCCCTTTGAATTCTTTCACAGTTTTTGTCTTCACCTCCTCCTTTGGAAGGCCATTCCAGGCATCCACCATGCTCTCTATGAAGAAATATTTCCTGACGTTGGCTCTGAGTCATCCTCCCTGGAGTTTCATTTCATTACCACTAGTTCTGATTTATTTCCAATAGAAAAGGCTTGTCGAATGTGCATCATTAAAACCTTTCAGGTTTCTGAAGGTCTGTATCATATCTCCCCTCGCACTTCCTCCTCTTCCAGGGTATATATATTCAGATCCTTCAGCTCTCCTTATAGGTAGTCTTATTCAGACTCCACACATTTGGTCACTCTTATCTGGACTGCCTCCATCCTTCTTTGTCCATCTTGAGATATGGACTCCAGAATTGAACACAATGTACCTGTACAAGGGCATTATCACCTCCTTTTTCTTACTGCTTATTCCTCTTTCTATGCAGCCCAGCCTTCTTCTGGCTTTAGCTGTCACTTGTCACAATTGCTTCACCATCTTCAGATCTCCAGACATTATTACCCCAAATTCCTTTCTTGGTTTGTGCACATCAGTTTTCACCCCCCATCACATACAGCTCTTTAGGATTATCGCACCCCAGATGCACGACTCTGCACTTTTTGGCATTGAATCCCAGCTGCCAAATCTTCAATCACTCTTCCAGATTTCTTAAATCCCTTTTCCTTCTCTCTACTCCTTCAGGCATGTCCACTCCTTTTGCAGATCTTAGTGGACAAGTACAAAGTGATGCATATATGGAAAAATAACTCCTGCTGTAGTTACACAATGTTAGGTTCTATCTTAGTTATCACCCAGGAAAGAGTTCTAGGCATCATAGTGGATAATACATTGAAATTGTCAGTTAGGTGTACTGTGGAGATCAAAAAAAAGCAAACAATGTTAGGAATTATTAAGAAGGGAATGGCAAATAAAATGATGGATGTCATAGTGCCTCTGTATCGCCCCATGGTGAGACCGCATACTCTGTGCAATTCTGGTCGCTGCATCTCAAAAAAGATATAGTTGCACTGGAGAAAGTGCAGAGAACGGTGACCAAAATGATAAGGGGCTGCGGGGCATGGAATAGCTGTCCTATGAGGAAAGGCTAAGGAAGTTAGGGCTGTTCAGTTTGGAGAAGAGACAACTGAGGGGGGATATGATAGAGGTCTACAATATCATGAAAGGACTTGAACAAGTGAATATAAATCGGTTATTTACTGTCATAGATAATAGAAGGACTAGGGGACACTCAATGAAATTAGCAAGTAGCTCATTTAAAACAAAGAAAATTATTTTTCATTCAGCACAAAATTAAGCTCTGTAATTGATTGCCAGAGGATGTGGTTACAGCAGTTGGTGTAAATGGGTTTAAAAAAGGTTTAGATACCTTCCTAGAGGAAAAATCCATAAACTGCTATTATTTAATAAACAATAGTAGCTTGAGATTTATTTAATGTTTGGGTACTTGCCAAGTGCTTGTGGACTTGGATTGGCCACTGTTGGAATCAAGATACTGGCATATCTTATGTTCTTATGTATTAGTATCATCCGCAGACAGATTTACCTTCTATCTCTTCCGCAATATTGCTCACAAAGATATTGACGGAAGTGGTCCCAAAACCGAACCCTATGCACTCCACTTAACACGGTTTTCTCTTCTGAGTAGGTTCCATTTACCATTACACTCTGTCTCCTATCAGTCAACCAGTTTGTAATTCATGCCATCACCCTTGGCATTCACTCTCAAGTTTCTCATTCTATTCACAAGCCTCCTATGTGGAACTTATCAGAAGCTTTGCTGAAATCCAAGTAGATCACATTGAGCACTCTTCCTCGATCCAATTCTCTAGTCATCAATAAAAACAAATCTATAAAATTTGTCTGACAGGATCTTCCCCCTGGTGAATCCATGCTGCCTCGTATCCAGCAACTTACCAGATTGTAGATAGTTCACTATCCTTTCCTTCAGCAGAGTCTCGATTTATTTTCCCACCACCAAGGTGAGGCTAACCAGTCTGTAGTTTTCGGTCTCCTCTCTACTCCCACTGTTGTGAAGCAGGACCACCGCTGCTCTTCACCTATCCTGTGTCATCACTCCTGTTTCCAGGGATCTATTGAACAGATTCTTCAGTGGACCCCCCAGCACATCTCTGAGCTCTATCAGTACCCTGGGGTGTATCCAGCCCCATGGCCTTGTCTACTTTGTTTGCCTAGCTCCTCCCATACATTCTCTTCTGTAAATGATTTGTCTACTCCATGCACATCTACAGTCTTATTAACAAGTAACAGTCTTCTTCTCCAGGGTCTTCTTTAATGAATACTGAACTGAAGTATTAGTTTAATATTTCTGCCATTTCTTTGTCACTCTCTACACATTGCTCCTTGTCAACTTTCATTTTCACTATACCACTTGTGACCTCCCTTCTTTCACTGAATAACTGAAAATGTTTTATCTCCTCGCTTTACCTCTTTGGCCATCTTTTCTTCCACTTGAACTTTTGCTTTTTTTATTTCTTTCTTTGTCACCCTCAGTTTTGACAGATATTCTTCCCTGTGTTCTTTTTTTGGGATCCTTTATACTTCTTAGATGCTATTCTTTTTTCCTTTATTTTTGTTACCCCCTTAGAGAACCAGATCAGTTTCTTATTCCTCTTACTCTTGTTTACTTTTCTAACATATGGATTTGTTGCCTTTGCAATAGCTCCTTTTAAGTTGGCCCACTGTTCCATCTCACCCATTTTCACCCAGTCTTCCAGGTACGACCCCCATTTTGTCAAAGTCAGTATTTTGAAATTTCAAAATTCGGGTCTTTTTTTTGTAACTTCTTTGTGTCCTACTTGCGAAATCAAACCACATCGTCTGAGGATCACCGGTGCTCAGGTGAGCCCCTACCCGAACATTAGAGACATTACCACCATTAGTGAGCATCAGATCGAGTATTATTTGTAATCTGCTGAGATTTGTGGATCAGTGGAATATAAATTATTTAAATGAAGGGAGAAATAATCTGTTTTCCCATAGACATAGAGCAAACTCATTTTCAAAGTAAAACTCCCTGTGGAGTTTCCTATTGAAAATGTGGGCTAGCCTGCACAATACAAGCACAAAATATGCTTGGATTTTGCACCTGTTTTGAAGCAGGTGCAAAGTATGCACTTTAAAATACAGTAGAAATTCCCTATCCAGCACATTACTATCTAGAATTTTCTGTTAACACTCATTTTGCGTAGGGCTTTTTTTTCCCTGACAGCATTTACTCTCAGATGCCAGAAAAAGGAAGCAGGGACTTCTGTAGGGCAGGGAATATGCATGCACAGAACTGAGTGGTCAAGGGATTTTTTTTTTCCCCTTAACTGCTTTTATTTACAGTACAGAAATGTCAGCATACAAACTCAAAATAGGCCATCTATATTGAAGGGTTGCATTCCTTTATAATACACTCAGAACATAGGCCAGCTATTCTAAGGAGCTTCCTCTCCGATGTTATGATCAGGTTGTGCCTTCTTCTGGAGACATGAGCCCTCTCTTTTCTCCTCCTGGGTCTGTATTCTTAATCCCTGCTAAAGGATCCTCCCTGAGAACATAATTCCTTGCGGTATTATGCCTTAAAGTGGACTGGACCAGATAACTGGAGCCGATCCTTAAGGTGTTCTGAGGCTCTTGGGTACATGCTCTGTTACACCATCACATGTACATGGCAGGAAGAGAAGCACTGAGCACTAAAGTCAGGGAGATAGCTGGGCTGCCATCAGTGTTCCCTCTAATTTTTGAAATTTATGTGCACAAAAATGTTTTTGTGCAACTTTTTATAACCAGAGTTCAGATTTGTATTTCATTTAATTTATTAAAATGTATGAATTGCTTAACACAGCCTAAGCAATCTACAGAAATAAAACTCATATGTATATAAAATGCATATACATTATATAGCACACGAACAAGAACGTGCCATAAACTTAATCTCATACCTCCACATACACTCCATCATACAAAAGCTGGATATACTCAGGAGACAATTTCTTGTACCTTCAAAAATTTGACAGTGTGGCTAATCTGCTGATCGGAATTATGCTGTCAGAATGTGTAATCAAAGGCTGCTGTGAGCCAGTATAATGTAAATAATATTGGGATTTCTTTTGTGCATTGTTTGCCATGTGCACAGGGTTCACAACCGGTATGTATATGCACACGCAGCGTAGAGGGAACAGTGGCTGCTGGGATGGGAGAAAGAGCACTGCTGGTCGAAATGATGAGCATTCAGCAGAAGAGCTTTGAATTGGGACAGGATATACTAGGGGCTTTGTCTTACTTTCTTTTGAAAATGTCTATGTACTGCATTTAGGAAGAACAGTTCTTAAGATAAATGGCATATTTAATTAATCAGCACTTCCTATTCCTCATAGAGACCAGATAAATGAGCTTTTGGTCTGAAGACTAACTTAGTTGGGGTTCATCTTGGTGCAATGTGTGTTCATCACCATTATGTAGACCAGGAGTGGGCAAACTATGACTTGTGGGTGAGAATCGAATGGGCTTCCACATCCTTCCAGCCCACCTACACCCCATGCATTCACTATTCAGTCCAGCCTGCTGCTGTTCTCCAGCAACCTGTCTGACCAGCCCCACATCATCAGTAATGGCCGGTAATGACTTGCTGATGCAGATGAAGTGGGCCATTGCTGATGGCATTGGGATGCACCTTGGGCAGTTTGTTGGAGGGAATGGGGAAGTGGTGAAATCCTTTCTAATGGCAGCTGGCGTCTAAAGAAAACGGGAAGTCCTGCAGCTACTGGTGGCCAAGGAGTAATGGAGGGCCCCAGGGCTGCAGGTAGAAGTGAGTGAGAGATCATGTGTAAGAGAGAAAAAGGGAGTGTATGTGTGTGTGTGTATAAGTTAGAAAGCATATGAGAGGGTGAAAGTGTGTGTAAGTGAGGGGTATGTGAGTGAGAGGGAGATAGGAAAAGCATATGAATGAAAGACAATGTATGTGAGAGAAGAAGAGATGTATGTGAGATGGGACATCTTGAGTGAGTGAGAGAGGGAAAGAGTGGATATAAATGAGGAGAATGAGAGAGTGAGTTATGCGAGTGAGAGAGAGGGAGGAGAATGCACATGTGTGAGGGAGAGTATGTGTAAATTGATAGACAAAGAAAGGAATTGAGTAGTAAGGGAATTGAGTAAGAGAGGAGGGAGTGTGTAAATGAATTAGAGAGGGAATGAGGTATGAATGGGTGTGTGAGAGAGAATGAGGGAGCGAGATATGCAAGTGAAAGAGAGTGGGGAGAGAGCGTATAAGTGAAAGAGAGAGCTGTAATGTGGCCCAAAGTGCTCAAAGGGAGATCCCCCTTCCCTCTCGCTCAAGAGGGACCCTCTCCCATATGAGGAGCTCCAAGAGGACCCTCCTGGCCCTTATTACAAATAAAAAGCAGTAATGTATCCCCAGTTTAAAAAAAAAAAGTTTGCCCACCTTGAAATAAATGTAAACCCATCTCTGTTTGGTTTATGCAGGGCTTGCTTCACTTGGAGCCTGCCATCAAGGCACCCACTGCGTCATAGGATCTCAGTGTGTAATTGATCCAGCTGATGAAAGCTCTTTGAGCCATTAGATTTTTGTGAGCTTAAGTACCTGATCTGGAAGGCCATTTTTTCTGGTGGCGGTCACTTTGGCGTGCAGAGTCCTTACATTTTTTTAAACAGGGTGATTTGCACGCTTCCTAAGTTCCTGCCTAAGGTAGTGTTGGAATTCCACCTTAACCAGTCCTTCCAACATTCTTTCCCAGGCCGCATGTCCACAAAGATGAACACGGTTTGGATTACAAAATATCCTTGGTCTTCTTTCTGAAGTGGATTGAAGCCTTTAGGAAGCTTACTTAGCTTTTTGTTTAATTTGATCCCCAATAAACATGGACAACTTCCACTGACAAGCACACCCTTCCGATTTGCTAGCAGATTATATCCTGTTTTGCCCAGGGTATGAGTGAATTCAGTAGGGCATATCAAGGCTCATCATGTTAGAACCACGGTGGCATTAGTGGCTCAACCTGAGATCAGCCTGCATGGAGGAAATTCGCATAACTATGACGTGGAGTCCTCTCCACACATTTACATCTCACTATTGGTCGGTCAGGAATTCCCAACACAACAGCAGGTTTGATCAGTCTGTCCTGAGGAGATTTGAGGTGTAGGACCAAGATCCATCCCCACTAGGGCCTATTAATCTTTGTTTTGTAGACTGCCTCTAGTAAAAAAAAAAAAAAAAAAGAAGGGAAAAGAAAATGGCTGCTTGCCACCAAAAGTAATTTTGCCCATTGGCAATGCTTTTTTCTCCATGTTTTCCCTCCTTTTTTGTTGGCTGTAGCTAAAGATTCCACACTGGTGAGGACTTATCATCCTGCTTGTCCTCACAGAAAGCAAAGTTGCTTTCTCAGAGGACAAGCAACAGGTTTTTCTCTAAGGACAGCAAGGTGTAAGTCCTTACAAAACCTGCCCGCCTCCGCTTGGACGTGATTCTTCACATTTGTGTTAATAGCTGTGAAAGGACTGAGGTGGCCTCGCATGATGCATAGATGCAGTTTGGGCTGAATATGCTGTCAAGCTTGCCAGAAAAGCTTTTGTATAAATCTTCCTCGCTGGGTTCCATTGGATGCTGCTGTCCTCCGAGAACATCTGGTACAGGAAAAGCATTCTGGAACAGCACGCGTACTTTCTCTGGCACTCGAGGAGGAGGCAATTTTCAAACCTTGCAGATAAACATTTGTGAAAATTACCCTCAGAATCGGGGGGAGGGGGGTACCCTTAGTAAATCAGGCCCTGTGGTGTGCTAATTATCTTCAATGTCCCTTCTTAGCTCTGATACAGACTACAAGTATTAACAGGAAACTGCAATGTTTAGCAAGTCTTATTTCATTTCTGTGGCATCATAGTGTCATATTGGATGCCATTATAAGGTGCTCAATTGCATTAATCCTTTTTGGAAGTTAAAAAAAAAAATCCATATATCCAAATAAGAATGTATTTGTGTGTTTCTATGAATCAAAGTAACAGTGAGAATAAAAGGATTTTTTTGAAAAATCATTTATGTCCTCTATGTTAGATTTTTGGAATTCCAAAAATACTAAAATTGTTAATCAGTGCCCCTTTTGTTGTAATTTATTAGCATAATTTATCATCAGCTGCAGAACGTCCGTGAAGGCCTCTCTTGTCTTTGTTCTGTGACTCTGTGTGCCAAAGAAGCACTTTTAGCCTGATGATTCTATATGTGAAAGCTGTCTGCACATGCTCACATCACAGTAAGAGGACATTCATTCTCAGAGCAAGACTACTGTAAACAGAAGATAACTGTAGCAAGTTGGTGAGGTTTTCTCCAGTAGTTATTTAGAAAGAACTATGAAATTGTTTTTGTTAATGGTTTGCATTCTACCCTTCTGCCTGATTGTATCCTGAAAATAAACCAGGGCACTAATAAGATAAATTTTACTCTTCAAATGCCTGTGAAAAAATGGTGCCTTGGAGCAAAACATTTTTATTGTGATAGGTGGATATTATCTCTAGCAGAGCTGGCAGAGTGACAGGTTATCTACTTTAAAAAGTGTGCTGCTCACCTCCCTTCAAGAATTCTTTTATCTTAGAATAATAGCAAGTATAATTCAGGGAGGCAAGCGAAGAAATTGACTGTGTTCTGATAGTTATTACATAAGTACATTTAAAATCTTACATTGAGGTCTTTAATTCTTTACATATTGATGAAATAGTATAAAAATTACTTTGAAATTGTTAAAACATTCTTGAGGCTCATGAAAAGATTCAGAACAGTTCCAGCAAACTAATTGTAATTATAGTCCCTATTTTAAAGGAAAAGAGAGTGCTGTGGTAAAGCACACTGTTCTTATGCAGTGAGAGTTGAGAAGGAATGAATATTGCATAGAACAGCAATTAATTAATTATTAGCGTTTCTCCAAAGACCTACTGAATGGTACGGAGATCTTAGAGCAAATAAATTAAAGTGAACATTTTAGTAGATTCTGTAGCTTAAAGTGTTGCATTAAGGGAGGGCCCATATTTTGAAGCCTGCAGCTTTGTGAAATATTTTTTTCCATCCTTCTTGCTATTAAGACTCCATTAATTCTGACAGTGTCTCATCCTGTAATCTGCTGGCATTGGCGTTTAAAAAGGAGATAGAACAGCTTTTAAACTACAACATGGGGGAGAGCTGACAGTCACTCAGCAGTACATAGTTCGGAGGGAGGTATCTTTGAAGGATACTAACAAAACAAGAAAGTTAGAGCAAACTAACAGAGCATTCGATAAATATAAAAGTAGCCCAGTTGCCTTTAAGTAAGAGCAGAATGAATTAAAAGATCCAGATTATTGCTATCAACTAGAAAGGTTGAGGTCAATGTTCAGTAAGCCGTCCAGGGGCAAAGTTAGCTGGGTAAAGTTATCCTGATAACTTATGCCAAATACTCAGCAGGACAAATCTCTCACTGAATATACAGGGCTAAAGTTACCCAGATAAAGTTATCTGGGTAATTTAGCCCTTAGACAATTTACTGAATATTGGGATTTTAATGTAGCCTGCAAGCAACCCTGCTCCCTCTCAGTGTCCCCAATAAAATAAGCCTACGAGCAGCCTCAACTTTTCTCCCAATTCCACTTCTGTTCTGATCTTCCCATGCTCCCCAGCAGCCAAAACTGTACGTTTAAACCAGCAGGCGAAGGAGAGGCTCTTTCTCCCACTGGCTTCAGTATTAAATGCTGGTACGGCAGAGAGCTGTACCGGCATTTAATATGATTTGTTTCACTTCTCTGGCTTTCTGATTGGTCCTTTCACTAATAGCTTAATGAAAGGTCCAATCAGAAAGCCATTTGCTCTATATATATAAAGGATAGTATGGAGTCAAACGAGTTAAAATCTTTCAGGAGACCAATGGGAAAGAGCATAGTTATGGGAATATACTACCATCAATCTGACCAGAATGAACAGGCACTCACCCCCAACACCACTGAGCCTCGCAGATGCGGCAGGACACTGCCATGACCCCCACTTCCAGCCAACCCAATAGGTGCACGCACAATCAACATCTCCTTTAAAGGACCCTCGACAGGAAAAAGCTGTGGCACCCATGGAAGACATCGGTGGTCTTAGCCCTTTATAAGGGCTCTCCAGACTCCCTTTCCTCACCTCACCTCAGCAACAGGTCTCCTGCAATCATTTGCATATGTATTTCCAGCATTCTTGTACCTCGTCTTGCTTTGCCTTGCCTCGCCTCGCCTCATCTTCCAACCCTGCCTCATCCAGCCTTGCCTTGCCTTGTCTTCCAGCCCAGCCTGTCCAGTCTGCATTCCCTGTTCTCCCTTGGATTGCCACGCCAGATCTTGACCTCTATCTGGACCAGACTATGATTGCCCTCCACCTGGATCTGACCTCTGACCTGACTACTCTTGCTCGCTGTCTGCCCTGACCTCGGCCCGTCTCTGACTCTGTTGAGCTTGCTGCCTACTCTGATTCTGGTGCATCTCTAGCGATTGACCTCTGTTCCAGGGCCACCGCCTAGCATGCACCCCTTTTAAAATTCCACGACTTACGTGGTACAAGCGAGATTTACGCACATAGGCGCATGCTCACTTAAAATTGGATACAGATGTACACGCGGTCAAGCTATTTTATAACATGCACGCATATGCATGCATAAGACATAAAATGGCCACTTATCTGGATGTGTGTCGAGGCACATGTGCCAAAGTGCTTCCACACGCTGGTTTGAAATTTACCATCCAAGAGTTAAAAAAATAAATCATAAATTATGGAAGCCATCATTGGAACTCCTTTTTGAAAAAATTACATTAATTTGTCCGAATATTGTTTGCATACTGCAGTACATGCAAACGATGCTTGGGGATTCCTATGTATGAAAGCACATATGTATATACACATAAAATTAGTAAAGAGCAGAAAATTTAGATAAGAGATATAGCAATGTGTTCTTCCCTTTGCGAAATTTTAACTAAATTGAGATAGTCCATTAATTATTTGAGTGAATTCCTTGTTTTATTAATGTTGCTTTTATTGTCTTATAGCACTCACAGTAACTTTTTCAATACAACCTCACAGGTTAACTGTTAAAAGATCTTATTGATAGCATATATTGATTTTCATATCTGGTAATTCTTTTCATCTTTTTAATATTTGCAATTGTTACTATTATTCATTATTATTAGTATTCATTAGTCCTCCAGTTTCAAATTATATTTTTTGTTGATTACCAAGGGTGACTAAAACTTGTTGGTGTGAAACTAATTTCAGTGTACCAATAATGTATCCATGGATAAAGAGGCATTCAATTGATACATTTCTTTTTAGAAGAAAAAATCGCAATTGGTTTTTAAAGCATAAAAATTCTTGGGCAGTGAACAAAGTATATTGAATTTTGTGTAATTATGATATCTTTCTCTTCATCATTTGTTTGCACACTGGACATTTTAAGATTAATTTTAAAAGCCTGGCATGCGCCAAACTAGGGAGATGCGAGCACATTTTTGGCTGGCACGTGCAGAGCAAATTTTACAAGCTCCCAAGATATGCGTGTATCTCCCGCGGTGCGCACATTTCACTTGTTTCCAAAAAAGGGCGTAGTCTGGGCAGGGAATAGGAGTTTTGAGGTGTGGCCAAGAGATGTGCATGCAAATACATGCCCCGGTGCTTGCCAAGGTTCTCCTTCCTTGTAACTTTACTTCTGCTAGGGAAGAAGTGTAAATTTTAAAAAGTTAAAAAAAAAAATATGGGTTTAAGGAGTATGGTCTAAATGGGGAGAATGCAGTCTGTCAAACAAGGAAAGTGGACAGGACTTAGCTGGTATCTGCTCGAACTGGTGAATGAACTGGTAAAACTGGGAATGGCATCAGTGCTTGCCACTTTAAAAGTGCCCCAACTGAAACGGTAGAAGTAGGATTTGCACGCACCCACTTAAAATTGGGCGCACGTGCACACGGCCAGGCTATCTTATAACATGCATGCATATATGCGCCCAATTTTAAGTGGCTGCGCGCAAATCCCACTTTTACCGAGAAAGTATGGGAAGCAGCTGACTACTACTTTGGAACCCAGCCTGCTGCTGCTAGACTTGGAAGGGAGGTAAACTCACTTGTCCTGGGGCAAGTGTAGAAAGAGCCCGAAAAAGAACATTATTAGGAAAATTCAGCAAAGAATCATTCATTCTTTAAGAAGAGTCAAGTAGAGAACACTGATTCTTGAGATAATGCAAGAAATAGAGAAAGGAATGGCAATGCTTCAAATTCAAAATGTATTTATCCATGAGATTTGAGTATTTACTACCTGTAAGGAAAGATTTGTTGAGATTAATATTCCGTTGCATGCACAAATGAAAAGTTTTAAAAAGGGGCTGGACGGGGCATGGGCAAACTGGGATTTTAACCCGAAATTTGCGTGTAAATATTTACATGCACTGGCGCACGCCGGGTTCCCTGCCGCTTAACTTTACTTCTGCTAAAGATGATGTGTAAGTGATAAAACAAAAATATCTAGGCACATCAGCAGGGTTTTAAAGGTCAGGGCTAACAGGGGGGAAGGAATACTATTAAACTAGGGGGGGTTGGAAGACTTATCCCTTAATTGGCAAACTGGGAACAAACTGGTTTTATTGGCAATGGCATCGTCGTGCATCCCTTTTAAAATCCCCTCACTTATGCGGTAGAAGCAGATTTGTGCGTGCCCACTTAAAATTGGGCATAAATCTGCGCAAGACCAGGCTATTTTATAACGTGTTCATCCACGTGTGTATGTTAAAAAAAAAAAAAATAGATGCGTCCCTGTGCACCGGCCGACGAACGTGCACACATGTGCGCCACTTTGAAAGTTACCATCCCTGCTGGTAAGTGGTTAAGTAATCCAGCTATGGATAACTGGATAACTTATACCATATATTCAGTAGGATAAATGTCTTGCTGAATATCCCTGATTAAATTATAGCTGGATAAGCTTAAACCTGTCCAGATACTTGTTGAATATTGCTGATTAGGTGTAAAGCTATCCAGCCTAATATGGCTGGATAATGTTTGCATAACCAGCTATGTATTCAAAACAAAATAGCAAGTACTTTCAGAAAAAAGGTCACATGCCTATCACTGTCCCCCTTAGTCACTTGCTTCCAAATGCTGGACAGCTAGATCGAACCTGCATCCCTGCCACTGAAAACCCATCCAATTCATCATAGATTACATGTTGAGGACTGGTGCCAGCTTTCCCCACCTGCTTTTGGGTTCTGCCAAATTTTAAGCAAATGACCTCCAGCCCCCCCCCCCCCCCCCACCCCATCACCACCATCACCCTATACCTATCCTCCCATCCTGTGGTACCTAAAATCATTGAGTTAATCATCCCAGTTTTCAGTAGCAGGGTACCACGACCTGGACCTGGCAATTCTGCGATCACTGGGGAAGTTACACTGGGTGACCAGTGAAAGTTCTGAGTCATTTGCTCTACCTACTTCAAAAAGTAGAACTTAATCCACACAACTAAAACCGAAACGAGAAAACTATTTTTAAATTCTTAAGACTATATATTTACTGTAAATACCCAATGCTTTTTAAGCACTTCCTCCTAGAAATGTTATTTTCTCTCCCTTTTCTATTATTTCTATTATAAAGTTGAATGTAGCTCCAAAGTTCAAATGTATATATAGACAATGCAAAATAAATAAAAACCACCTTTTGTTTTCTGTTATAGTTATTAATGTGTTGCAAAATTCTATAATTCATATCTTATTGCCAACTATTTGGGCTGTTGTTGATTCCATTAACAACCTGTACGTTTTAGGTAGGTTTTAGAATTCAGCGCTGGCATGTTTTCTGGACATTTGTCATATTTGTATTAACTCATCGTTTCATATATGTGAGAATATCTAATATTTTCTGTACACTTAAGGATGAGACACATAGAGCTAACCAGGTGGAAATTTAGGGGTAGATTTTCAAAGCGCGCATGCGTCCATGTGCGTGCAGTTCCCGTTGCGCGCATGTTATAAATTTTATAACATGCGCGCATGTTATAAAATTGGATGGCCGTGCGCCAGATTTTAAAATCCATGCGCACATGTGCGGGGGTGGTGTGAATTTTTGTTAAATGTATTTATTGATTTATTGATTTTTATATACTGTCATATGCTCGGCGACACAATCGGGCCTTCCCCAGTTTCCTCCCCTACCTACACTTCCTCCCCACCCCTTAAACCTTCCCTACCTTTCCCTTAATCTTTTATTTTATTACGTAATGCTCCTCTGTAGCAGAAGCAAGTTATGCGCACCAGCCGAATGCTGGTGTGCGCTTTCCCGGAACAGCGGCTAATGGCCAATGTCTCGACTGGCCTCCGCTTGCCGCGCCCTGCCCAGACCATACCCCCCTGGCCCACCCCTTTTTCAGGGTCCGGCACTTGTGCGCATACCAGGGTTTACGCGTGTGGCTAGGCCCATCATAAAATGCGGGCTGCATGTGCAAGGACTGGCCATGCGCATAAACCCTAGTTTTTACACACGTAGACCTTTGAAAATTTGGCCTTTAATGTATACATAGTAACATAACATCGTAACATAGTATGCTGTTTGATGATGTACACTGGTTCTGCAGTATATAAGCAAAAAATTAAATAAAACCTGTAGTATCTGAAAAAAATATGACCTCCCTCCAGCATAATTTTTTATTCACCTCTGATTAAGGAAACACTTTTTGAAATATTTTTAAAATGTGAAAAAGTCTTTATCTTAAGACTTTAAAACTTGCAAGTTAGTCTAGTCATTAGCCTCTACCACCTAAATGTTATAGACAACAACCTTCGTCTCAATGCACCAAGCTCCTCTCAATCAGCCAATTTAAATTTAAATCACTCACCTTATGTGAGACCTAGGCATCCTCCTTGATAACAAGCTTAACCTAAAAAAATTTGTAAACACCACAAAGGAATGCTTTTACAAACTGCAAGTCCTTAGGAAGCTGAAACCACTCCTTCACTTCAGTGACTTCTGCCTGGTGCTGCAATCCATCATCCTGTCTAAAATCGACTATTGTAACTCCCTTCTTCTCGGTCTCCCTGCAAACACCATCAAACCTCTACAGATGGTTCAGAACTCCGCCGCCAGGATTCTTACCAATATCAACAAAAGAGATCACATCACCCCCATCCTTCAGAGCCTCCACTGGCTGCCCATTAAATCCAGGATTCTCTTTAAAGTCCTCACGATTATTCACAAAACTACGCACAACCTCACCCCCCTCAATTTAATCTTCCAAATGCATCCTTATACATCATCCAGACCTATCAGAAGAACATACAAAGGCACATTGTATGCCCCACCAGCAAAAACTTCTTTAAGGAAGCGCGCCCTGTCTACAGCAGGCCCCTCACAATGGAATGCGCTCCCCCCCCCCCCCCCCCCCCGGACCTCAGACTAGAACCTTGCCCATCGGCTTTCAAAAAAAAAACCTCAAAACGTGGTTATTCAGCCAAGCTTTTCCTGATACATAACATTTGCTTATTTCGCAACTGGCATGTCGATTCTGCCTTATGTCCTAGCTTTGCAGAGCTCATCTCTAATCCCTCCAAAGTGCTTATTTAATCCTGTCCTCCAGTAGGCTCAGATCACCCGGTTCGTGTCCCTTTGTATATTGTATTTATGTCCTTTATGTTTAGATGTAAATTAGTGCTTCTCAATCTTACGCATTTAATTTTGTGTCCCTTTCTTTATTGTATTTATGTCCTTTAGGCTTAGATGTATCCTAATCGCTTAGATGATCCTAATCGGTAGTATGTTAGATTTCTATTATTTATAATGATGTATTTCATAATGTTCTAGGTAATTTAATCTAATTTAATTTAATTTTGTCCCAGTTCCTCGTTTCCTTGTTCTCTGTAAGACAAACTTGTTAAGTCATTTCAATGTTATATGTAAACCGAAGTGATTAGTAACATTGTTACCAGAACCTCGGTATATAAAAACGTTAAATAAAAATAAATAAAATGCATATTAGTGCTTCTCGAACTTACGCTTTTAATTTCATTTAATTTTGTAATTAAGGTTATGCCTGGTCATATTGCATTCAAATGTATTTTACTTCATTCTGTAACCATTAATTCTGTAATCAATGATTGTTTTTCAGGGCCAAGAGTTAAGTGTAGATTTCATAGCTCCCTAGTCCTAGTTCTTGTATCCCCTGTTTCATTGTATCGCTCCCGGGCGAATTTGCAGTTTCAATGTAAACCGATGTGATTTGTATTTTATACAGGAATGTCGGCATAAAAAAGTTAAAAATAAATAAATAAATATAAAAGCAATTTCAGTTTCGGAAGGTTGGAAAAGATATTTTGTCTCCATGCTTGATACATCCCAGTGGGATTCAGCTATAGCAAAATAAAATAACAGAGAAAATATTGTACACAAAACCACTTGAATCTCATCAGCAATGTGTTGAGTCAATTTGAACTCCTCTGATTTTTATTGGTTCCCTGATTTTGCCCACGATTCCTGGCTGTCAGTTTTAGTGATCTCTGAGCATTCTAGATAGGGTCTGAATAAGGATGAAAATTCAAGTGTTTCATAAGCAGTAGAAGAGGACTGGAAGGCTCATATACATAATGCTCCCAGCATCCCCCGGGAGAGTCCAGAGGTCACAGCAAGTGATCCAGGGATTGAATTCCACAGCCCCAGCTTCCAGAGGCCCTGCACCCTTTTGCAGTAGAAGAGGATTGGAATCTCAAACCCTTCAATTCTTTGAGTGAAGATCAATTTAATGGTGGTTAAAGAGGATTGGTAAGTATAGCTTTGGGAAATCTTTGGACTTTTAAAAGTTTGTAGAAAGGTGACACAGTGGGATATATTCTGTAGAGTTTGTGTGTATCTGAGATAATAAGCAGGCCAGAGATAGTTAATTCTAATGTCTGTCATTCCCACCCACTCAACCCTTGATTTTTATGCAAGAGACACTTTCTCATTAAAAATCAATCAAGCTCTTATCTAAATCATACTATTGTACCAGCCCTTATTGAAATTTTAATCATCCCCTTGTATGAAACTAGCTGATTAATTAGTAAATTCACATGTAAATTTAAAGTACTTAATTCCAACTTCCTTAGTATCCTAAATTTAACTAGCAGATTAATTAGTAAATACACCTGTAAATTTAAAGTACTTAATTCCAACTTCCTTAGTATCCTAAACTTAACTAGGAACTCAACAATGTTAAGATGAAGGCAGTAGTCCAGCATCAAGAGGGGGACTTTCCAGTCTTTTGCATTGAGTGTCACATGTATGATTTTTTACCTGCTGGTGAGAGATTGTATATGTGCACTCGGTGCAAAGAGCTCCTGGCTCTCAGGGAACAAGTCTGATCTCTGGAGGCTACAGTGACAGACTTGGAGCTGAGGCAGACAGTTACATTGATGAGACCTTCAGGGACATAGTAGCCAAGTCCCAAATCCAGTCTGGCAGCCCCAGTGCTGCCTTGGATCAAAAAGGTCTTCCAGTTGGAAAACATTATCCTGGTGTAGCAGGAAGTGATCCTGTAGCAAGGACCTGCTTTCCAGGTGATGTATTGTCCTCTCACATTGAGGACAAGTCTCCCAGGGCTACTGCCCAGGTAGGAAGGGTTAGGCTGGCCATAGTTAGTGATTCAATTATTAGAAATGTAGATAGCAGGGTGGCTGGTGGACGTGAGGACCACCTGGTAACTTGCCTGCCTGGTGCGAAAGTGGCAGACCTCACGCGTCACCTAGATAGGATTATAGACAGTGCTGGGGAGGAGCCAACTGTCGTGGTACATGAGGGCACCAACAACATAGGAAAATGTGGTAGAGAGGTTTTGGAAGCCAAGTTTAAGGTTTAGGTAGGAAGCTGAAATCCAGAACCTCCAGGGTTGCATTCTCTGAAATGCTTCCTGTTCCACGTGCAGGTCCCCAGAGGCAGGCAGAGCTCCAGAGTTTAAATGCATGGATGAGACGATGGTGCAGGAAAGAGGGATTCAGTTTTGTAAGGGAAACTTTTTGCGAAGGGGAGACTTTTTTGAAAGGATGGGCTCCACCTTAACCAGAGTGGAACTAAGCTGCTGACACTAACTTTTAAAAAGGAGATAGAGCAGCTTTTAAACTAGAACAAGGGGGAAAGCTGACAGTCACTCAGCAGTGCCTGGTTCGGAGAAATGTATCCTTGAAGGATACTAATGAAACAGGACAGTTAGGGCATCCCAATAGAGAGGTTCCAATAAAAGCAAATGTAGTCCTTGTGCCTATATATAAAAAATCACCTGAGCTAAAGATTTCCAAATTATCCCTATCAACTGAAAAGCAGGTTGTTAATACAAACAAACACCACACTTTGAAATGTCTGTATGCCAATGCCAGAAGTCTAAGAAGTAAGATGGAGAGTTATAGTGTATAGCAGTAAATGATGAGATTGATATAATTGGCGTCACCGAGACCAGGTGGAAGGAGGATAACCAATGGGACAGTGCTATATCAGGGTACAAATTATATCACAATGATAGGGAGGATCAACTTGGCGGGGGTGTGGCACTTTGTCTGTGAAGGTGTAGAGTCCAACAGGATAAAGATCATACAAGAGACTAAATGCCCAGTAGAATCTATATGGGTAGAAATCCCATGTGTGTTGGGTAAGAGTATAGTGATAGGAGTAATCTACCGTCCACCTGGACAAAATGGTCAGACAGATGATGAAATGCTAAGAGAAATCAGGGAAGCTAACCAATTTGGCAGTGCAGTAATATTGGGAGATGTCAATTACCCCAATATTGACTGGATAAATGTAACATCAGGACTTGCTAGAGACATAAAGGGGCGGATTTTCAGAGCCCTGCTCGCGTAAATCCGCCCAAAACCGGGCGGATTTACGCGAGCAGGGCCCTGCGCGCCGGGAAGCCTATTTTACATAGGCCTCCCGGCGCGCGCAGAGCCCCGGGACTCGCGTAAGTCCCGGGGTTCTCCTAGGGGGGCGTGTCGGGGGGGCGGGCCCGGTCGTCGTGGCGTTTCGGGGGCGTGTCGGCAGCGTTTTGGGGGCGGGTATGGGGGCGTGGCTACGGCCCGGGGCGGTCCGGGGGCGTGGCTGCACCTTCCGTACCCGCCCCCAGGTCGCGGCCCGGCGCGCAGGAGGCCCGCTGGTGCGCGGGGATTTACGCCTCCCAGAGGGAGGCGTAAATCCCCCGACAAAGGTAAGGGGGGGGTTTAGACAGGGCCGGGCGGGTGGGTTAGGTAGGGGAAGGGAGGGGAAGGTGAGGGGAGGGCAAAGGAAAGTTCCCTCCGAGGCCGCTCCGATTTCGGAGCGGCCTTGGAGGGAACGGGGGTAGGCTGCGCGGCTTGGCGCGTGCCGGCTATACAAAATCCATAGCCTTGCGCGCGCCGATCCAGGTTTTTAGCAGATACGCGCGGCTCCGCGCGTATCTACTAAAATCCAGCGTACTTTTGTTTGCGCCTGGAGCGCAAACAAAAGTAGGCTATTCGCGCGCCTTTTAAAATCCGCCCCAAAGTTCCTGGATGTAATAATGAGAGAGGGAGCTATTTTAGATTTAATTCTTAGTGGAACACAGGATTTGGTGAGAGAGGTAACGGTGGTGGGGCCACTTGGCAACAGTGATCATAACATGATCAAATTTAAACTAATAACTAGAAGTGGGACAATAAGTAAATTTAAAGCTCTAACACTATATTTTCAAAAGGGAAACTGATAAAATGAGGAAAATAGAAAAAACGGACAGGTACAGCTGCAAAGGTTAAGCGCTGGATTTTTAAACATACGCGCGCAGGTTACATTTGTGCGCGCTACCTGGCGTTCACAAATATACGCCCGATTTTATAACGTGCACGCGTGTTATAAAATCCGGGGTCGGCGCATGCAAGGGGGTGCACACTAGTGCACTTTGCGCACGCCAAGCCTTAGGGGAGCCCTGATGACTTTCCCCATTCCCTCCGAGGGAGCGGTCTCGGAGGGAATTTTCCTTCGGCCCCCCCACCTTCCCCTCACTGCCCCTATCTAACCCGCCCCCCAGTCCTACCTAAATCCCCCCCACTTTTATTTTGTAAGTTAACTTGCGCGCGCCAGCTGGCTGCTGGTGCACGATCCCCTGGCATGGCCGCTGTGCTGAAGGCCTTGGTCCCACCCCTCCCTGCCCCCTCCCCGCCTCGCCCCTTTCACAAAGTCCCAGAACATACGCATGTCCCGGGGCTTTGCGCGCGTCGCTGGGCCTATGCAAAATAGGCTCGGCGCACCCAGGAGCAGTTACGCGCGTAAATCCTTTTAAAATCCACACCTAAAAGTGTTAAGGCATGGACATTGTTTAAAATGGAATCCTAGCAGTCCAGATGTATTCCACACATTAAGAAAGGTGGAAGGAAAGCAAAACGATTACTGGCATGGTTAAAAGGTGAGGTGAAAGAGGCTATTTTAGCCAAAAATATATCCTTCGATAATTGGAAGTATGATCCATCAGAAGAAAATAGGAAAAAGCATAAGCATTGTCAAGTTAAGTGTAAAACATTGATAAGACAGGCGAAGAGAGAATTTGAAATGAAGTTGGCCGTAGAGGCAAAAACTCATAATAAATTTTTTTTAAAATATATCCGAAGCAAGAAACCTGTGAGGGAGTCAGTTGGACCTTTAGATGACCGAGGGGTTAAAGGGGCTCTTAGGGAAGATAAGGCCATTGCAGAAAGACTAAATGAATTCGCTTCCGTGTTTACTAATGAGGAATTTGGGGAGATACCAGTTCCGGAGATGGTCTTCAAGGGTGATGAGTCAGATGAACTGAACCAAATCATTGTGAACCTGGAAGATGTAGTAGAACAGATTGACAAAGTAAAGAGTAGCAAATCATCTGGACCAGATGGTGTGCATCCTAGGGTAGTGAAGGAACTAAAGCATGAAATTTCTGATCTATTAGTTAAAATATGTAACCTATCATTAAAATCATCTATTGTACCTGTTGGGTGGCCAATATAACCCCAATATTTAAAAAGGGCTCGAGGGGCGATCCAGGAAACTATAGACCAGTGAGCCTGACTTCAGTGCCAGGAAAAATAGTGGAAACTATTCTAAAGATCAAAATCATAGAGCATATAGAAAGACATTAAAGAAAATTAAAAAGTCATGGGATAGGAGGTGACGTCCTTTCATGGATTACAAACTGGTTAAAAGACAGGAAACAGAGTAGGATTAAATGGTCAGTTTTCTCAGTGGAAAAGGGTAAACAATGGAGTGCCTCAGGGATCTGTATTTGGACCGGTGCTTTTCAATATATTTATAAATGATCTGGAAAGGAATAAGATGAGTGAGGTAATCAAATTTGTGAATGATACAAAATTGTTCAGAGTAGTTAAATCACAAATGAATTGTGATACATAACAGGAGGACCTTGCCGAGACTGGATTGGGCATCCAAATGGCAGATGAAATTTAATGTGGACAAGTGCAAACTGTTGCATATAGGGAAAAACAACCCTTGCTGTAGTTACACGATGTTAGGTTCCATATTAGGAGCTACCACCCAGGAAAAAGACCTAGGCATGATAGTGGATAATACTTTGAAAATGTCGGTTCAGTGTGCTGCAGCAGTCAAAAAAGCAAACACATTGTTAGGAATTATTAGGAAGGGAATGGTTAATAAAACAGAAAATGTCATAATGCCTCTGTATCGCTCCATGGTGAGATCGCAACTTGAATACTGTGTACAATTCTGGTCTCCGCTTCTCAAAGAAGATATAGTTGCGATGGAGAAGGTACAGAGAAGGGCAACCAAAATGTTAAAGGGGATGGAACAGCTCCCCTATGAGGTTAGGGCTGTTCAGCTTGGAGAAGAGACAGCGGAGGGAGGATATGATAGAGGTCTTTAAAATCATGAGAGGTCTTGAACGAGTTGATATGAATCTGTTATTTATACTTTCTGATAACAGAAGGACTAGGGGGCAGTCCATGAAGTTAGCAAGTAGCATGTTACGCCCGTCGGTTGCAGACAGCTGCGACCTCTGCTGCTCACCTCTCTTTTCCCTGCACCAGCGATTCTCAAAGTCATGGCGGCCTCAGCCTGCAAATGCCGCCTTTCCTGGCGTCCCCGGGACGGCGTGGGTGATTCCATCCGCCATCTTGAATCGGGGATTACCTAGGACACATGTGCGCGCGCCAGGCCCTCTCTTATTCACATCATGGCGGGAACCTCAGGGGCATCCTCTCCACATTATGTCACCCACCAGAAGTATTTAATCCATCCAGCCTATGCTTCCTACGAGTTAGCAAGGACTTCCTTCCTGCTTATTCCACTCCTTTTGGAGATGCTTCACTTTGCTACTCTGAACTAGTTCCTGAACTCCTGGACTTAGAACACATTAGGTACCCGCTCCTCGGGGGCCTTGCCACTTTCTGACTGTCCACTCCTCGTAGGGGCTTCCTGCCTGGAGAATCCATCTATCCTTGCCTGGGATCCTGCCTAGTTCAGCCTTGTGAGTGCAATTCTCGTTTCTACCATCTTGCTGACGGAGCCGCTGGTGTACCCCGTGCCTCGGGCCACTACCGTGCTCATCTTAGCTTCTTTCTTCTACACCGGAGTGAGTACTGTCATCTAACTTGCTCTGCTTACCTCCTGCACATCTCTGAACTACTACTCGCTGATTCTCGGCGTACCCTGCGCTGCGGGCCACTATCGGATCTACGCTGAGAGGTGTGTCATCGGGAGAGGAGTTTCCTGGCCTCTCCCGATGACACACCTCTGCGGGCCACTACCAGGGATATCATCATTGACCAACCTTACTAGTCTGGACTGTGTCTTCATTCCACTCTGTGGGTACTACCCACATTCCAGTCTAATAAAGTCTCTTACATGTGTGTTTGTCTCAGCTGAGGCCACGCCTATCATAGTGAGTCCCCACAGGGCTTCTCCCTGTGGGTGGAGTCAGCTCTCACTACGATCCAGGGTCCACAATCATACCAGATTATAACATTACACATTTAAGACTAATCGGAGACAATTCTCTCAATGCACAGTTAAGCTGTGGAATTTGTTGCCAGATGATGTGGTTAGTGCAGTTAGTGTAGCTGGGTTTAAAAAAGGTTTGGATAAGTTCTTGGAGGAGAAGTCCATTGACTGCTATTAATCAATTTTACTTAGGGAATAGCCACTGCTATTAATTGCATCAGTAGCATGGGATCTTCTTGGTAATTGGATACTTGCCAGGTTCTTGTGGCCTGGTTTGGCCTCTGTTGGAAACAGGATGCTGGGCTTGATGGACCCTTGGTCTGACCCAGCGTGGCAATTTATGTTCTTAAGCTATAGTATCCCAGTTTGAGTTTGATTCCTAAACTTTAACTTACCTTTTGGGGGTTTTTTTTGCAAATTGATTTTAGCATTTCACATCTTGCCACTGATGATCAGTTTGAATTTTGCTATGCACTAATACTATTCTCCTAGGACAAGCAGGATGGTAGTCCTCACATGTGGGTGACATCATCCGATGCAGCCCATCACGGAAAGCTTTTGTCAAAGTTTCTAGAAACTTTAACTGGCACACTGAGCATGCCCAGCATGCCACTATCCACGTGTCCACGCAGGATCCCTCTTCAGTATCTTTTTTTCCGCAAAGTGTTTGCCTCATTGTAATGGAGCTCTGTTCTTCCATTCGTTTTTCAAAGTCTTTTCATTGTTTTTCAGCGTTTCTGTGCTGGGTCCCTCTTCCAATTAGTGTCCTTCCTGTGGCGAGGTAGGTTGACTTTTCCCATTGTTGCAGTTGATTCTTGGTGTGCCGCTTCTCTGTGGCCTCTGGCCTTCGACTGCTCTCCGGCTGTTTTCATGGTGTCTTCTAGGTTTTGATGATGCCCCCAGTGCCCGCGGATCCTGTCTATCACTGATCCACATGAGGTTTGTATCCTCTGCTTGGGGGCATCGCACGATGTCCGGGGGGGTACGCTCTCTTCAATCAGATGACCCCCAAAGACTGTCATGCCCGGCTGGATAAGATGGAAAAGCTTTTTGGGTCCAAGCAGTCTGATCCATCTACTCCGGCATCAGGAGCATCGACACCAGGAGGCCTCTACCCAGTTTGTCCACTGTGCTACTACCACTAGTGTTCCTTTTATGGCTGTCCAAAGCATACTTATATTCTGCCACTATTTTGTTTTCTTCCACCTTCAGTAGAAGTTTGTCTCCTTAGTTCAGCTTCATATGATGACAATTTGTACATGTCATTCTGTGCAAAATGCTACTTTCTGGTACCTTATTGAAGTCTGCTAGATATTTGGTTGTTTCTATCTTATCACTCCTTTCTTACAGAGAATATATTTTATTTATTAAAAAAAAAAAAAAGTATACCGATTCCCTTCACCAACTGTTGGAAAGCTCAATGTGGTGTATTGAAGATTAAAAATTTAACTCCCCTGTTATATTGTTATCCTTCAAATATTGCTATGTCTGAACCATGCACTGCTGAGCGACTGATGGCTTTCTCACATCTTCTAGTTTAAAAGCTGCTCTGTATCCTTTTTAAACAGTTCCACCCTGCTTAAGTTGGAGCTCATTTTTTCAAAATAGACTCCCCCTTCTCCAAAATATTGCCCAATTCCTAACAAAATTAAAGCCATCTTCCCTACACCATAATCTCATCTACATATGCCAATCCTCTGGTGTCCTTTGAGTGAAACAGTCTAAATAATATTTCCAGAACCTCTCTCCCACACTTCCTATGTCACTACCCATATGTACCACAACAGCTGGCACCTCCCCAGCACTAAGTCTTACCTATGTGATGTATGCAGGCAGGCAAATTACCAAGCACCAGGCTGCCAAGTTATCAAGCAGTCCTAACTCGTCCCTTCTGGGCACAATCTCTAGGAGACCCATCCTTGGTACGAGAGGATACAGCATCACATAAAGAGCAGGTCCTATTTACAGGACCACTTCCTTCAACACCAGGTGACTTTGTTCTAAGATAGCACAGGGGCTGTCATAATGGAGTTGGGACTTGGCTACTATGTCTCTGAAGATCTTCTCTGTATACCTCTCTATCTGCCTCAACTCATCCAGGTCTGCCACTTTACCCTCCAGACATTGGACTCATTCTCTGAGAGCCAGGCGCTCTTTGCAACAAGCACACATTTATTTATTTAAAATCTTTTCTATACCGTCGCTAAGTTATATACCATCGCAACGGTTTACAAGTAGGCACATATTTAATGTAAGTAAAAGTGTACTATAGTACATTCTAACAGGTGCCGTCAAAGGTTCGGTTACAATATATCATTAGACAAAATAAGTTTTAGAGAAGTGGGTCATGACCGAGTGTACTGAAAGTACGGGTACATTTATTATACATAGTGTTATCAATATGCTAGTTGTGATGTGGGGTTCATAGACTATTGGTAGATAATCATACATGTGGTGCTCTATGCAAAAGACTTAAAGGCCCCTATCTCTCTGCTGTTTGCATTTTAATATTGTTGCATTTTAGTTAACTTTATAGTGATGCTTAAACTAAAGTCCTTTAAGTTTATTTGGTGTACTTTGTTAATTTGGCAATAATCTTCAAGGGTATAATATTTAACCTATTGATAGGGGCTGGGTCACTTCCTTGTTGTATCTAAATATCTCATTGATTCTTCATGTGAAAATGTCCTTTTAATTGGGATAAAAAGTCTATAAATCAAAGAATGTGCTTAGGGGTGTTTGGGAATTGGGGTAGATTGGAGGGAAGGAAAGACAGTAAGAAATTACCTAGTTTTCTGATTTTTTGTTTTTTAAATCAAGTACAAAGATTTACCCCACAGTCTCTCTGCTTCCTCACAGTTTGTCTCAAAATTAACCAGCAAAGCAATGCTTACTGATCCTCTTCAGCCAACAACAAAATCACCTTCTGTTTTCAGTACTCCACAATATTTTACAGATCCTTTTTTTTTTTTTTAACAAGTTCAACATTAACAGGGATATAGAACCATGAAAACATTGCTGGCATTTGTGCATGGGTCTGTGCTGTAATTTTTTACAAGTTGTGTTGTAAATAAGTTTTATGGCTCTTTGCATGTCCCACGAGATTAAATTTATGAACACAAGTACTTTTTTACTAATGTTTAGATATTGAACATATGAAAAGCGAGACTTCTGAGCTATTTGAGTTTTTCCTGAGTACATTCCTCCCAAAAATTTCTCTTTGTATATATTAGAATTATATATATAGATATGGATCTATATATAGATAGGTAGATATAATACTTAACGATGTATCTGCAGCAAGTGTAGGCAGCTTTTATATTTGAAAGCTTTGAAAAATTGTTAAATAGAAAAATTATGCTCAGCTTCATTTAATTGACAGACAAGTCAACTACATGTCAGCACAAAAATATTTTTATAACTCTCTATATTTTTCAAAAATTGTAAAACTGCCTTCACTTGCTCCAAATGCATATTTAAACCATATCATACTTCCTTAGGTGCCAGAGGGATTCCAAACTATTTTAATCATTTGTTGCAGCTCAGATTAATGTAATTTCACTGTGCATTTTGGTTAAATATAGATTGATATAAAGAGAAAGTATATTATCTAATATAATTATAAAATATCTCATTTTTAAAGGACTGATTAATTTAATATGCATATTTATTATTGAAATAAATATATATGAGTTCCACCTTTACTAAATACTTCATATGTCATGGTAACAATTCATTCAGTGTAAGAGATGAACCATCATACCAGGATATAAACAGCTAATTATCTATAGCTGGAAATTTGTGTCCTTAAATATAATCATAGATCTGCTGAATATCGTGTAAAATCATCATAAAAATATATAGAAAAAGTAATCAAAACATTATAAAAGTATTCTGTTGATCAAATGTACTTGTTTGCCTACCACTCTTAAAACCCAACACAGTACTGTATTTCGAGGGACTCTGTACCTCAGGACATAAGATGACACTGCTGTCTGACATAAATTTCCACATGGAGCAGGATTATGATGGATGGCAATGTTATCTTGTCCTCTGAGATAGAGAATCCCTTGAAGCACATTCAGTAATTCTACATATATAATATCCTGTAATATGTTAACATGCATGTGGTAAAATTAATGAATATAAGTATGTAAATGAAGGAATATCAGATGCAAGTGAGACCTGAACAGGTGCGTACATAATTGCATGGCTTGCTCTTTATCATGTGCTATTTAACACATGCTTGTTAAGGCCAAAAATTGCCTCACACTAACCGTTAACTATTGAGTTAGTATTGTTACCTAGAGGTTGTATTCAGTTTTACTTTATGCTATCAGTCGAGATTTTTAACTTTGCTTTTATTGGTTAAGTCCAGGGTGGGAAGCTGTTTATCCGACTTATGACTTCACTGTATTTGAGAAATCTCCTTTTCATTCAGCACTCATGAGCCTGCAACTCCTTGTTACCTCTGCCTCTGAGATCTCCACAGATAGCATTGCCTTTTCATCTGGTTCTTCTAAGTATTCAAAGAAAGTTCCAATTCATCTCTGATACAGTTCAAAAAGTTTGTTCCAGTTCATTCAGGCCTCCATTTTATCGTCCAGTAAGATCACTGTTTTCAAGTTAATATTTTCACTAATGTTTTTACAGAGTTTAAGATCACCTAAAGAAATCAGCCACATGTGTCAAATGACCCTTATAATTCAAAAAATTATAATTTTATGGACCTTGAAACACAGCTACCACATATCACACGATATAATATGAGTGCCTTCCTATAATCATTGGTCTTATTTCTTTGAAATCTGGATCCATGATTTTCCAAAAATTACATGAAGCCATGATAAATATTGGGTATTTTATTTGCATTTTATCACAAATAAGTGTTTTACTCTGCAATACATAAAAAAGAAAAAAAACTGGAAGCTGTACATGGCCCATGATTATAAGATCTGAAACATTTAATTAAGACTTTAGTCACTCCAACTAATGAGTGCACTCAGCATCCCCAATTGTATGAGAGCAGAACATATGTTTTGTCTCTCAGTGATTTACTAAGGTGAATTTACATTTGACTTTTTATGTATCTTTGGCAGCTCTTAGCCCTGTAAAAAACTGTTTTAAGTTCAGGCTGGAGTGCTCCCACATTTTTTTATGCTTGAAGAAAAATTGGAAAGTAACTAGAATAAAGCTTTTATTTTAATTCTTATCACGCTCTTAAAACTGTAAGTAAAGTTCTGGCTGAAGTTTTCTGTGCAAAAGCCTCTTTTAAAGGGTCAGTTTTATTGACAAGGATCATGGTATTCACCATTTAAAAGGAAATTTGATATACCTTTTCTTGATAGGGGATAGTGGTGTACCCCACTTAAAAACAGATTTGGCTACCTTATCAACCCTTTTGGACCGGGGTAGTAGGGATTCAGGGAAGCTCGGATCATCCTCCACCTCTTCCACCATCATCTGCCGGCCTGGCTGGAGATCCAGCCTCATCGTCTGGAGCATGTGCTCCGGGTGATGATCATGTTTCTCAGTGGCATTTTGCCCAGGCCGTGCAGATGATGCTGGAAGAGCAGAGGGCAATATGAGCAACCCTTGGGGGGGTCTGGCTGCTGCATCCACGTGCCAATCTGAGGTCCAGCAGTACCACAACCTGGAACTGTTGTCCTTAGCTTGGTACCTGGGTATGTTCCAGCCAGGCCCCTAAATCTGCTGCCCCTGGCCCCTTTTTCTGTTCTTGTAAATAGTTTTGGTCCCTAGTTGTTCCCACCCCTGTCATGTTTTATTTTATTTATTTTAAATGTACGTAAATAGTTCTTTTTAAAATTTTATAAAAATGTTGTGTATTTGCAGCTTTGTGCGTATGTCCTTTCTTTTGTAGGGCTTGATTATTGGTGTTTCACAGCTGGCCAGGGTTTATTTTATTTGATCAGAAAACTCCCTCTAATGCTAACAGTGCCTCATTACTGAAATTCTCTATTCCTCTGTCTTTCCCAGGGGTCAAGATTGAACAGGCTACTGCAGTAATCTTGGTGCTAATAAAATGGGTGCAGGTTTCACTACACATTTTGTAATGCCGATATTATTATTGTGGGTAAACTCCCAGTGCAGTAAGCTACTGATATTCTAGTGCATCTGGAGTTTAAAAATGGTATGAAACTGTAAACTGCATTTGGCAAAGGGAAGAGGGTGGAGGTATCCCTGACACGCTATCTGGGTAAGTGGTAGCTGCTGCTACTTACTGGGATAACTCCATTATTATCCTGGAAAATGGGAGTGGCTGTCTGTACTATGTTACACTATTATTCATCTTTCTGTTAACATTTTGACTCTTTTTATAATAGTGCTGCAAACTTAACTTGAGCTGTAACCAGGGATTAACTTTCTAGCACACAATAAGGCATGCTGGCTAGATGCAGTCTCTCTGCATCAGAAAGTAATGCTTAATATCCTCATTGGCATGGGATTTCCCTCCGAGGGCACTAAGCAATACTCCCATTTGGAAACACGTGTTTTTTGCATGCAAAACGCCTTGTTGCATCAGCATTAACTTTTGACCACAGAGAATATGTGTTGAAGTGCATGCAGAAAGCTGTGTTTAGCTGAACGCGCCTTTCTGCATAGGCCTGAAAGTGGGGGTCCTCGGATGCAAATAAATTTAGATCTTACTGACAGTTTTCCAATGTGTCTCGCAATCTTTCTCTCTTATCCCAAGTTGGCAAGGGATCCCCTGGAGCATATAACTGTCTATGTTCCTCTGTCAGGGCAGGAAGAAGGGGCATCAAAAGTCTTACTCCAGGTCTTCTAACCAAACTGTCCTTCTCAAAAAAATCTGAAAATTGAGATGCTGCTGCAGTGGCTCTCCGCCATTCTTCTACTTCCTAGGAAGGTCACAGGGAGGCAGGTCTTCCCTATCGTGTTCCCCTTAGGAAGAGGGTCACTGTGTCCTCTCCCCAAGCAACACCCAGGGGTTTCATAGGCTTCTGAGAATGAGAAATCTCTGGAATCCCCAAATAACCCGGAATAGAAACCCTGCCAGCTAATGAGTGGATTGGAAGGGAAGATCTCCAACCTTTTACCAGGGACTGCAGGCAGGTGGTATCTGAGCCCATGGATAGTGTAGCAGTCTTTGAATTAACTATTTAAAGGGAAAGGAGGAGGGCAGCTGGTGTGGTGAGTAGAGAGAGAGGAATGCATACAGCATTTGCTGTAGATCCTTCATTCCACACCAAAGGAGGACAAGAGAAGAAGATCATGCAGTACAATAACAGGCAACACATCCATGTCCAAGGAGACCGATGAAGACCCCAAGCACACCAGTAGCTTTCTGCCCTCCTGAGCAGAGTGAAGTGACTTGCTGGGAGACCTAAGAACATAAGAACATGCCATACAGGGTCAGATCAAGGGTCCATCAAGCCCAGCATTCTGTCTCCAACAGTGGCCAATCCAGGCCATAAGAACCTGGCAAGTACCCAAAAACTAAGTCTATTCCATGTTACCGTTGTTAATGGCAGTGGCTATTTTCTAAGTGAACTTAATAGCAGGAAATGAACTTCTCCACCAAGAACTTATCCAATCCTTTTTTAAACACAGCTATACTAACTGCACTAACCACATCCTCTGGCAACAAATTCCAGAGTTTAATTGTGCGTTGAGTAAAAAAGAACTTTCTCCGATTAGTTTTAAATGTGCCACATGCTAACTTCATGGAGTGCCCCCTAGTATTTCTATTATCCGAAACAGTAAATAACCGATTCACATCTACCCGTTCTAGACCTCTCATGATTTTAAACACCTCTATCATATCCCCCCTCAGCCGTCTCTTCTCCAAGCTGAAAAGTCCTAACCTCTTTAGTCTTTCCTCATAGGGGAGCTGTTCCATTCCCCTTCTCCATCGCAATTATATCTTTTTTTAGATGTGGCGACCAGAATGTACACGGTATTCAAGGTCTCACCATGGAGCGATACAGAGGCATGATATTTTCTGTTTTATTCACCATTCCCTTTCTAATAATTCCCAACATTCTGTTTGCTTTTTTGACTGCCGCAGCACACTGAACCGACGATTTCAATGTGTTATCCACTATGACACCTAGATCTCTTTCTTGGGTTGTAGCACCTAATATGGAACCCAACATTGTGTAACTATAGCATGGGTTATTTTTCCCTATATGCATCACCTTGCACTTATCCACATTAAATTTCATCTGCCATTTGGATGCCCAATTTTCCAGTCTCACAAGGTCTTCCTGCAATTTATCACAATCTGCTTGTGATTTAACTACTCTGAACAATTTTGTGTCATCTGCAAATTTGATTAACCCACTCGTCGTATTTCTTTCCAGATCATTTATAAATATATTGAAAAGTAAGGGTCCCAATACAGATCCCTGAGGCACTCCACTGCCCACTCTCTTCCACTGAGAAAATTGTCCATTTAATCCTACTCTTTGTTTCCTGTCTTTTAGCGAGTTTGCAATCCACGAAAGGACATCACACCTATCCCATGACTTTTTACTTTTCCTAGAAGCCTCTCATGAGGAACTTTGTCAAATGCCTTCTGAAAATCCAAGTATACTCCATCTACTGGTTCACCTTTATCCACATGTTTATTAACTCCTTCAAAAAAGTGAAGCAGGTTTGTGAGGCAAGACTTGCCTTGGGTAAAGCCATGCTGACTTTGTTCCATTAAACCATGTCTTTCTATATGTTCTGTGATTTTGATGTTTAGAACACTTTCGCCTATTTTTCCTGGCACTGAAGTCAGGCTAACCGGTCTGTAGTTTCTCGGATTGCCCCTGGAGCCCTTTTAAATATTGGGGTTACATTTGCTATCCTCCATTCTTCAGGTACAATGGATGATTTTAACGAAAGGTTACAAATTTTTACTAATAGTTGTGAAATTTCATTTTTTAGTTCCTTCTAGGTGATGATCATGTTTCTCAGTGGCATTTTGCCCAGGCCGTGCAAAATGCTTGAAAGGCTAAGGAATGAGAGAAGAAAATGAGGTGTGGGCTTAATTTCTAGACCCTAAGGGAGCTGGGGAGAGGGCAGGGAAAGAAAGGAGAGGTGGTAGCAGCCCAGCTGTGACCTTTGGAAGAGAAGGAGTCAGAGCTGGTAATGCGCACACTCATACACACATAGATGCCAAACATTCTGCTTGCTTATCCCAGTGATCCTTCACCTCCAGCCTCTTGCAGTTCTCTACCTTCAGCCATTCTAATTCTAGCCGAGTTCAATAAGCACTGGATGGCAAAAGCTAACTGTGAGATGTTGGAGGCTGTGGATGTAGGGTCACTGAGGTAAGAAAGAGGGTAAACAATGGGGCTCCCTCTCGCTAGCCTCCTTTCTCCTTTCTGCTATGGTGATCTTTGTTCTCTATGCCAAGGCTCCCCACCTCCCACCACATTAATTATCTTGGTCTTCTCATCACTCTCACTCTGCTTCCCTCCAGTCCCTTCATTCTCCCCCCCCCCCCCCCCCCCCGGGCCAGATGTGGCCATAGGCAACACAGGCACCTGCTCCAACACACAGGACAGGTCTTTGGGACAGTTCTGGTAACATTCCAGGACTGATATACAGAGCTACAAAGCAACCTATCTACAGTGCTAGAGCTTTTAGTACTTCCTAATTGCTGCTTGCCATGCTGGTGCTCAGAGGAATATATCATTAGCATGGGAAAGTTTTAGTACTATTTGTAGGGTTTTAGAAGATATGCTAGCAGGAATTATAAAGCTGCAGTTTTCTGAAGAAAGGAAAGTGAAGTACATGTTACACTTTTTTTTTTTGCATAGGCTGTATTCTAAAGGGACATGAAAGATGTTCTTTCTTGGTGCTATCTTTTCTTCACTTTTCCCCATTTTATTTTCTCAAGGGGTAGGTAATTTATGTTGGGAGAAAGAGAATCTTCTGTACCAAGAACAGAGGTGATCTCTAGTGTGTGTATGTGTTACCATAGCTCATTGGGAAAGGCACACTTACAAAGGAGGTGAATTCACTGGATAAGTGTTTAAAACAAAGTTTACTGTGATAGCTCTGAAAAGAAATTACTGCCTAAAATAGGTATCCAAGTACATCCAGAGCCCCCAGATTTCTCAGTTAGGACAGGGGTTGGGAACATGCTTATCCTCCAAGGGGTAGGCTGGGATCACCTAAATGTGACTGCATCCACAGTATCTGGGGTTCATGGTGAAGCCGAACCTGGCAGTGTCCTGTATCCCAACATTGGAAACTCCGTTGATGGTGTTCTGGTAACTTTCTCCGCTTCTCTTCAAAAGATAGGGCAGTGCCTCACTGTCTGTGCTAGACTGGGGAGCTATCATGTAGAGCACACTGAAACAGCTTCTTCTCCTTTAAAATCCAAAATACCCTGCCATTATCTAACCTGGATTAGCCCTTCCTTCTACCTCAGGGTTTCCCAAATCCAATCTACTTCTGCTTAGATACCGTAGAGAATGCTTTGCCCCTTTATTGCTCTGTACCTGAGGGCTAGGAACTAGAACCACTTAGTGGAGCCTCCTGGCCTAGAAGTCCACAAAGACCATACCTCTGCTTGTAAATCATGCGTCACACCTCTGACAGTGAGAGTGAGGGAGAGGGAGTCCCTGTGGTGCATTAATGGTAGAGGAGAAGGAGAAGCAGGAGGACCCAATGGCTGATCTCCTAGAGGGTGACACACAGGACAGCATTTTATCTGATCCAGGGGTAAGGCCTTCAAGATGAAGTCCAGTGGAGAGGTTGTTAATACAGCAAAGCAGCAGCCTCTTGGAGGAGATACATGGCCTTCAGGATGTGGTGAAGCAGGACGTGCAGGACCTCCATGACACCATCAAGGAGGAAGTGCAGGGTCTGTAGCATGTGATATTGGCCCTTTGCCAAGCAACAGAGTCCCAAAATGCAGTGTGGAGGGAGATGCTGCAGAGGATGCCCCCCTTCCAGCCACAGATACCAGCAGTTCCAAGTCACTTCATGGGCTGTGGATGCAGCACCCTCCATCTTATGGCGCACCATGTGCATGGATGCCACATCCCCATACTGAAGGTCCCCTTGTGCCCCAGCCACCTGCACCTCAGCCTGCACCACCTTGTGCCTGGATGCCACCTCACCAGGCACTGGGTCTGCCTGCATCACAACCGCCTGCATCATGCTGCCGCCACCAGCATCACAGCCTGTGCTGCCTGCAGCCACAAACTGGAACTGCCATAAGCTCCCTTGCCCTCCGAGGGCAGTGTAAGCAGTGACAGAACTCCACCATGCAGGAGCTCCTGGTTAGGGTAGCCTAAGCCCTCTGAGCTTCCTGCAGCACAAAAAAGAGGCTGGCCAAGGAAGCCATAGTTTCTTTTCTTAGAATTTATTTTGTTACACCTTTTTTGTAAATACACATTCACCTTCTGAAATCTCTTTGTATCAGAGTGCTCCTTTCTTATTTAACCTGCCTTTAACTCATGCAGTGTATCTCCTGCAGTCGTGCCTGAGTCAGCTTTTCTTCCTCCTCCTCATACTGATATGCTTGTGGACCCTCTGGAGGAGGCATGTCTCTGTTTTTGGCAAGGTTATGTATCATACAACAGGTTAGAAACATCAAATAGACTTTAGGTGGGCTGTAAAGAAGGCATCCTCCTGATCTGTCCAGACAGCAGAAATGTGTTTTAAGTAAGCCAAAGGTTCTCTCAATGACAGCCCTGGTCTTCCGGTGTGCCCTGTTGTAGAGACATTCAGCTGCAGTCCCTGAGGATTCAGCTGCAGGTAGCTCTGAGGATTATGAGCCAGGTTTTGAGTGGATAGCTTCTGTCACCTGCAGGAGAGACGGCATGAAAAAGCTGGGTTAGAGGAAATTTTGGGTTTGAGAGTGGTATATTTCACAGGACTAGTTTTGAGCAGGCCTGCAGTGCAAACACTCAGTCAACCTAAATTTAAGGGAGACAATAAGAAGCAGTGAAATTGATATGTGGTAGAAGCGATAGGTGCCTTCCTACTTAGAAGCCATCCCCCAGTGATGTGTCCTTCCTGAAAGCAGTCATTAATTTTTGATTGCGAGAGAATATAGGCATCGTGAGTGGATCCTGGTAACCGGGCTTGACGTTCATGATGATGCCCTTGGCATCGCAGACCACTTGCATATTAAGGAAGTGGAAGCCCTTACAGTTACAGTAGGTGGCCTTGTCTCCCCCTAGTGCCCTTATGGGTCATGAGTGCAGTCAATAGCTCCCAAGACATGCAATTTGATAGAAATCAGTCATTATTTGATGGTGTTGCAGTCTTCTGCTAGGGCAGGATATGAAGTTTTGCGTCTTCCTGAACAAGGCAGCCAGGACCTGCTCTATACGCATAGAGGTGGCAGACTCACTGATTCCAGATGTAACCCCTAGAGATGTCTGAAAGGTGCCGCTAGCAAACAAAGCCAGGTTAGTAGTGATCTTGATGTGTTACTGGCAAGGCATGGCCCCTTTGGGCGGTAGGTTGCAGGTCCTGCTCTAACAGCTGGCATAAGTACTATATGGTTTCCTTGTTGAACTTGAACCTGCACATAACTTTCTCCTCTGTGTCCGTGTCCTAGTCCTGCACATAACTTTCTCCTCTGTGTCCGTGTCCTAGTCCTGTAAACAGTGTAAGGGGTACCTCTTCCTCTTCCTCATTCTTCTCCTCCTCTTTCTTTCTCTCCTCAGCTGTATTGATCTGAGTACCCATGCAGCTATTAGAATCATATTATTGAAAAGGGACTCTCCAAGAATGAACACCCCCTCAATATGTAGGTATGACATACTCTCCTAACCTCCTTTGTAGATCCCCCTGTTCCTGTCTCGACCCTATCTATTCCTCTAAATAACAGTCTATACCTGAATATCTTATTAAATTAGTTTAACCCTCTTTATTCCTGATACACTAACTGCAAGCCAGGTGGTATGTCCCTATAACTGCAAGTCCACAGTAGGTCTCAGTCTGCCCCTGACACACTCTTCCACCCCTGACCTCCTCCTGTGTCCACTCACCCAGAGAGACCAGCCCAACAAAGGAAAACACATGATTGAAAAGGAGTTTGCACTACCTCGCATAAATAGGTAATAGCAAATGTGCGTGCATGTGTGCGCCTAAATGTGCCGCATCCTAAGCATGTATCCCTTATAAAATACATCATATGCGCATATGTATGAAGCCCGCTACCGACATGCCCATTTTCTGTGCATGCATATATGTGTATGCACAGAAAATGTCTACATACGTGTCTACATACACGTCTACATACGTGCATAAATGCTGACTTTTAAAAACAGTGTTCCCAAAAGCCTGGCACATATGCACGAATATCCAACTGTTTGTGTGCGCGCAGGCCTTTTAAAATTCACCTATTCATATGTTTTACTCGTGTCCCTCCCTTTCTCTACATCCATAACACCTGCCCTTAGAATTGTAGACTGAGATCTTCGTTTGTATACAGCAATGGGGCCGATTCTGATCCTTGGGAGCCACAAACAGGCCAGGTTTTCAGGATATCCACAGTGAATATGCATGAGGTAGATTTGCATACCAAGGAGGCAGTGCATGCAAATCTAACTCATGCATTATCATTTTGGATATTCTGGCCTGCTTGTGGCTCTCAAGGACTGTAGTTGACCATTCCTCATAAACAATATACCCCCAAACAGTTCATACAAAAATGAATATCACTTACTATGGGCTGAATTTTCAGAAAGTTTGACATGCCTAAAATTGGGTTTTAAAATTCCCCAGGTATATGATACTTATTAAGTCAATTTTAAAAGCCCTGAATGCGTGAATTACGGGACCGGCCGGGGGGCATGGTCTGGGTGGGCCGGGACAGCACCATTCGATGTTGTCCTAGGGAAGCGCACGCCAGCCAGAGATTACTTCTGCTCCTGAAGAGCAATAAGTAATCGAACAAAAAAATAGAAAGTATTTATTTATTTATTTATTTATTTATTTATAATATTTTCTATGCCATCACAACGGTTTACAGAAAGTCACTTATAGAATTATGAGGATTGTATATATTACTACTATATAAACGTGCCATTAAAGTCCAGTAACATAGTTTCATAATAAAGACTAGTTGATGAAAGTTATAAATATAGTCCTTTTTTACATGTCTATGCATAACTGTATATTTTACTAATGTTAATGGTGCAATAAAATAACAAAATCGCACATATTAAGTTAAGTGCTGTGTGCTGGTGTTCTGCTGCCTGTATTCATTACTCTCCTAAACTCCGTTTTCTCTAACAAATGTTTGTTTAAAAAGCCAGGTTTTTAAACTCTTTTTAAAAAGTTTATAATCTCTCTGTAGTCTAATCTCCAGAGGCATGGTGTTCCATAATATGGGTCCAGCTAAGGATAGTGCCCGTTCTCTGACTTGGGTCAGTCTTGCTGTTTTAACAGAAGGGATGGTTAAGAGGGCTTTGTTAGCAGATCTCAGGTTTCTTTTTTTTTTTTTTAATTTTGTATTTATGCAAAAATACATTAACAAGTATTATACTTGATAAGTAATATATAAAGTACAGATAAACAATATCGCAAAAAGAAAACTTTTACAAGACATTACTGTACTTTATAAAAAGAAAATAAAAGAAATAAGGGAGAACCCTGGCTAGGGAGTGCTAGTTAACTTGAAAATTTACATTTAACTATAATATAACATACAGGCCTAATTGAGAGGAGCCATCACTTAAATATTTATACCTATCATAGACAGATGTTATCTATTGGGGAGTGAGAATGAGAGTCAATGAAAACCCTGAGCTGGGGTGGATTGAAGAAAATATAGTTCTGTTCCTGAAAGAAAATGAGACATTTACAAGGCAATTGTAACTTAAATCGTGCTCCTAGTTGTAATGTTTCAGTTCTCATATTCAGAAATAACTTTTGTCTATCTGTTCCATAATTTATTGTTAGTTCTATTGTTACCTGTTTTATTGTTCAACTGTTCTATGTAAAGCCCACTACTCTTTTTGGGCATTTAAAAGTTGTATGTAAACCGGATTGATTTGTAGTTCCTACAAGAACTTCGGTCTATAAAAATTAAAAATAAATAAAAAATAAAATCTTGAGTGCTCTTAACTAAATCTGGAAAGCACCATATCTTATGTCCAAAGAAAGAACTTGTCTATTTCTGAAGAAATATTTAAATATATTATTTTTATCCATTAGGAATGCGAAGGTGACCAATAATGGCCTCCTCCTTGAAATAGTCATTTCTTGAGACGATTCCAACAAGGTAATTAGATCAGGTAACAATTGATCCTCCAAATTTCCTGAATCAGCTTCTTTATAAGTAAGGTAGTATGCCTTAGTTACTACTGGTTTTATCTCCTCTGGAACTTTTAAAACCTGAGTTACATATAACCTAAAGATATCAATCGGAGATACATTCTCCAAAATAGGAAAACTTATAAATCTTAGGTTATGGGACCTCAGGTTATTTTCAGTTCTCTCCAACCTCCTATCAACTTCTATTTCTTTCTGCATTGATTTTTCTTGTATTTTTTCAAATTTTTCCATCCGAGCTTCCATCAAGTCATTTTTTTGTTTTTGCTGAATAAGTTGATTCGCATTTGAAAAATTCTGAATTTTAATATCAGAAACTTCCTTTGTAAGAGCCATTATCGTCTTCTCTGTTGATTGCAGCGCAATCCAATTAGTAGAGAGCATCACTTCAGGAGTAGGCTGCAATATAATATCCAGTCTCAGTGTTCCCCGACTCTCTCCTTCTCCTCCCTTTACAACACCGGCACCATTACCCAGGCCTGACACATCAAGTATATCGACATTGCTCAGTCCCTCTCCTCCATTACCCCGGAGTCACAGTCTCCACGATAGCAAATCCTTTAGTTGGTGATCCTTGCCAAACCGCTCCGGCTCCTTCCCGGGATCCTCCCATCGGGTCGGCGGTTACCATCCTTCCTCGATCCAAGTCAGGGCCTGGAGGTGCCGGTCTGATAGGTGAGCCGGGGCTCGCCTATCAGACCGGCACAGTCCATTACCTGCTGAGCTGTCGGCCTGAAGGGACAGCTCAGCAGGTAATGGACTTCTCCTCCAAGAACTTATCCAATCCTTCTTTAAACACAGCTACTCTATCTGCACTAACCACATCCTCTGGCAACAAATTCCAGAATTTAATAGTGCGTTGAGTGAAAAATAACTTTCTCCGATTAGTTTTAAAAGTGCCACTTGCTAACTTCATGGAGTGCTCCCCAGTCTTTCTATTTTCCGAAAGAATAAATAACTGATTCACATTAACCTGTTCTACACCTCTCTTGATTTTAAACACCTCTATCATATCCCCCCCACAGCCGTCTCTTTTCCAAGCTGAAAAGTCCTAACCTCTTTAGTCTTTCCTTATAGGGGAATTGTTCCATTCCCTTTATCATTTTGGTCGCCCTTCTCTGTACCTTCTCCTTCGCAACTATATCTTTTTTGAGATGCGGCGACCAGAATTGTACACAGTATTCAAGGTGTGGTCTCACCATGGAGCGATACAGAGGCATTATGACATTTTCCGTTTTATTCACCATTCCATTTCTAATATTTCCCAACATTCTGTTTGCTTTTTTGACTGCCGCAGCACACTGAGCCGACGATTTCAATGTATTATCTACTATGATGCCTAGATTTCCTTCCTGGGTGATAGCTCCTAATATAGAACCTAACATTGTGTAACTATAGCATGGGTTATTTTTCCCTATATGCATCACCTTGCACTTATCCACATTAAATTTCATCTGCCATTTGCATGCCCAATTTTCTAGTCTCAGAAGGTCTTCCTGCAATTTATCACAAGCTGCTTGTGATTTAACTATTCTGAACAATTTTGTATCATCTGCAAATTTGATTACCTCACTTGTGATATTTCTTTCCAGATCATTTATAAATATATTGAAAAGTATGGGTCCCAATACATATCCCTGAGGCACTCCACTGCCCACTCCCTTCCACTGAGAAAATTGTCCATTTAATCCTACTCTCTTTGTCCTGTCTTTTAGCCAGTTTGTAATCCACGAAAGGACTTCGCCACCTATCCCATGACTTTTTACTGGTATTGTTATATTTAAAACAAAAAAACAATATAAGCATACATCTTTATGTGCTTTCTGGAAGGTTAAATGGATGGTGAGGAGGTGGAATATGACTGCCTTCTTGGCTGGGAATGATGTATTTGGTGGTCTCTGTGGCACCTCTGTAACTGCTGCTGATCTTCAGCCACAGGAACAGCGTGTCACTCTTTTACTAAGAAAATAAGAAAACAAACGCCAACTTTGAGGCTCTGAACTCTGTGTGGGTCACTTTAGTCAGCAGAGTCAGAGAGTCCCTGGCTCTATCCACATTTTGCTATATTTCACACACATCTCAAGTTCAGCCCATGGTAATGGTGGACTTGCTTAATCATTCAATTATTCTATGAGCATTCTTCCTTAGGCTAAATGTCCAGAGGGTGAAACAGCACTCTCTACTTTGGATTGTAAAATACCGGTAGTTGTTACCTTCTACCCTGAAAGGGCTCCGAAAATTCACTCAACTTTTGGTTTCTTTTGACTCCAATAAGCCTGGTAATGTGATAAAACACACTTTTTCGAACTGAGTAACAGACTGCATCTCCTTCTGTTAGGCCGAAGCAGGATTAACTTTAAACAGACATGTCAAATCCCACCATGTTAGGACCATGGCAATGTTTAGCAATCAAAGGTCTGCCTCCCTTAAGGATATTTGTAAAGCTATGATGGAGAGTTCAGTCTATACATTTATCTCACATTATTATCAGTACATGGCATGCTGCATGGATAATAGGTTTGGATTGTTCATTCTCATTGACCTTGTCAAGGAATGCAGCCCAATGCCTTTCTTCTCAAGGCCCATTTTTATGATTTAGGATTGTTTTTCCATTGACAGCATTCTTTAAAAAAATAAATAAATAATGGAAAAAAGGATCTTTCCCCCCATCAAAAATGTTTGTGCATTTTGGCAGTTGTCATTGACTCACCCTACCATAGTGATGGGGTCCCACTCATGTGGTTGATGAATCTATTTTTAGAGAAAGCAAAGCTGTTTAATTGTAACAAGTATCCTCTGACCAATCACAATGCACTCAAGATGGGAACTGGAAGTGTCTAGGGAGTCTTTGCAGCACAGGTAGGCCCATGCATGAACCCTGAAGACTTTTAGTATTTATCATAAAGCTCTGGAATGTCCATGTTACTTGACAACGCATGTGACTGATCAACTACTATTTTTGGACAACACCTCTTACTTGAGGACAATTTTGCCTTACTTGTATTTTTTTTTTATTTATTTCTCTCTTTATTAAGTTTTTCATAATAATAAACAAAGCATTAACTTTGTTAAAGAAAAGTGGTGCAGTACATCCGATGCAAACACTAAACAGAAATACTATATTCAACATATCATATTATGAAATTAATTACACCTGTTAGACCTCAAGCTGGAGTGGGGGGGAGTGGTGTAACTGCAAAACCAAGGGAGAATACTTAAAAACATAATATCAGGAAAAAGGGAACCCTGGATTCTGATTCTAATATATAGGACTTTTTAACTGCCACCCATTTGCTTTTTCACTTTTTTGGCTTCGACAAAACCTTTTAGTTGATCCGGGTGGAAAAAAATATAATTGTCTCTTCCATACTTAAGAACACATTTGCATGAGAACCTCAGCATGAAACATCCTGCTTTAGAGCCAAAACGTTTTTTCTTTTTTGCTGCGTTTCTTTAGTTATGTCTGGGAAAATTCTAATTATGGATCCTATAAAGGGAACATTAATTTTCTTAAAATATGCACACATTATTTCTCCCATATCGTTTTCACTATGAAAAGATATTAATAATGTAGCTTTCTCAGCAATCTCATATGTCGATGACTCTAGAAAGTCCGTTAAGTTCTCTAATACATTGTTATATGGTTGTGTCTGCTGATTCTTTTTCGGGAGAAAATAAACCTTTTCTAGGGGTGGAGTCTTTTCAGGGGAAATCTCCAAAACCTCATGGAAATACCATTTTACAGTCATTCGAGGAAACTCTCCAACAAGCCTTGGGAAATTTATTATTCTCAGATTGAGATGTCTCAGCGTATTTTCTATATTTTCAATCCTTCTTTTTGCTGCTCCACAATCTTGTATCAGTGTAGATTGAACTTCTTTAACATGTATAATATCATTTTCCAAAATAATAATTTTCTCAGTCATTTCCAATTTATGGCCCTCAAAGTTCTTATTTCATTCATCCATTTGGCAGGAAACAGTATTTATCTTAGTAGAACAGTCCATTATTAATTTTGCCATTGCCGATGACATTTTCCATAAGCAGTCTAAAGTGACTACGTCTGGCTTTTTAAAAGTTATCTCACCTTCGGTGAGGAACGGAGGCTCCTGCCCTCAGCTTCCAGCTCCTGGGCTCTGCTGTTGCTCTCCTCTCCCACGTTCACTCTCACCAGGGGAGCTCTCTCCACTCTCAATGGAGGTCTGCGGCAAACCTTCCAACGACATTGCCCCCTCTAGCTGCTGCACAAGAACTTCCACTTCGGGATTCTCGGAGAGCCTCGGTGTCGAAGCAGTGCACACAGCCGGTGGCATTCTTTCGTCCGGTGGACTGAGAGAAACGTCTTCTGAGGTTGGATCACATTCTCCCCTCTGTGACCCTATAGCCGGACTTCTCAGTACCTTCTCCTCCGACTTTTGGACACATTGGTTGATCATTTTCTGCCCCGACGGGACTGCTGAGATAGAAGGGTAGGTTCTCAGCCTTCCTTTAAGCTTAGAAGGCATTTTGTTTTCAAAACCAAAATTTCAAAGGAAAAAAGTGAGGGAGCAGTGTTCAACGCGACCACTCAGGGCGCCATCTTGACTCCACCCCCCGCCTTACTTGTATTTCTATTTAGCTTTCTGTTTTCTCCACTGAATCTTATGCAGTAGGGATTTTGAGTATGTTTACAGTATGCGCAAGATTGTTTTTTGTTTTATTTATGTTTTTTCTTATTTGTTTTCAGTGTGGGGTTTGTTTTTTTTGTCTTTTGTCCTTGCTCTGTTGTGACATGCTTAGCATGTTTTCTCTGCACAAATCCAGAACTTTGTGAGATAAGGATAGCAATTGCACAATTTAGCAAATATGATAGTAGGAGAAAATTGGTATATCAAATTGAAGAGTAAATATGTACATCCATATATATTGTAAAGTAAATGATAAGGTATTATGCAGATAAGAGCAGGGATTTCTTTAAAACCTTTTTAATGGGGCTTATCTGGGTTTTTCGAGATATTTATTTATTTATTTATTTATTTTTAATTTTTATATACCGGAATTCCTGTATACAATACAAATCAGTCCGGTTTACATTAAACAATAAGATACCCTGGATGGGATGTTCCACCCTGGGCTTATTACAAGAAACATAGAACCATAATAGTTAACAATTGATATTAAACAGAGCGTGTGTTCAACTTTTTACAATGAACTTTAGTAGCAACAACCGGGCTACAAAACATTATACCAGAATATAATATTATACCAGAATATAATGAAAGGATCTGAAGGATCTGAGAGTCAGGAGGAGGAGCTTAGTTACACTCTGGTAATTGGAAAGCCTGCCTAAAGAGCCAGGTTGCTCTTTGCAGGGCTTATATGCCTTTTTTTTTTTAAACATAAGATGTGATCATTTTTACTTGCTGATTTCAGCAGATAACTTTTTGCAGGAATTTTATTTTTAAATATTGAATTGAATTGAAGATTTGAAAATATGAAACCAAGATAAAGATCAGTCGGTACAAGTTCTGTTTTTCCTAGCAAGTAGACAGATGGATTCAGGGCGAGTGGTTTATGTTCCCCTGCCAGCAGATGGAGATGGAGCAACCTGACGTTACAATATATATAACCCTGCATTGACACCAGCCTGCCAGTATTCTCCAACTCCAGCAGATGGTGGACGTGCATCTCTCTATGAGGAATGCTTCGAGCTTTTTGAAAGGAGAAATTTGAAATTCTAAATTCAGGAAAAGAAAGCCCCACTCTCTTGTGGTGATACCTAAAGGTCCCTCCCCCATTTGAGATTTCCTGAGACGATTTCCGTGGACCCTCAGAGGTGTGCCTTGGTCTGGTAACTAGGTTTCCCAATGTGGACTTAGCTGCTAGTTCAGCTGAAAGGCAGTGGGTACAGGAGGCCGAGCCCAGTGGTGTTGGCAGATGCTCCCTCTCCTCGGTACCAGAGACTGTCTCTGTACTCAGCCGGTAAGCACTGAGCTCTGGTAAGGTTTAAAAAATAAAAAAAGGGGGAACGTTTTACCTTTATCAGAGACAGAGGGGGTTTCAGGACTTCCTCCAGTCTCCATTCTCGGCGTGCTGTACTGACATTTGTTCCCACTCCTATTGGGGTTGGGGAATTGGGCAGTTGGCGGGTTGAGCGGCCACCTATTGGCTAGGCCCCGCACTTAGGCTTTTTTCTTGTATGCCGTGTGGTAGGCCTCGTTGGCTCTTTTTACACACTCTTGTGCATGGTCTGCTGCTCTCTACAGGCAGTCGGTGTGCACAGTGTATCGACTGTGTGCAGGCATTGTGCTCTCAGTTTTTGGGTGCACTTTTTACGCGCACAAGCTTTTTTACCTGCTTAAATTGGCATGCAGGTTGTGTGTGTACCTTGCCACACTTTCTTCTAGGCGCTTATTTTTTGGGCGCTTTTCATTTTTGAGCACGAGCCATTCCAATGTACATTTACTGCAGCGATGGCGCCGGTAAGCAAGAAACCTAAGTGTTTTCTTATTTGTGTTGCCTCTCATATTAGGGCTTCTCAGCCTGACCTCGCTTCTGTGTCATCGCTGTTCAGACACTCAGGGGGAGTTGTCTTCTTCAGATTTTGCTAAGCCTGGCTCTTACCATTCTGACAATGGGTTGGTCATGACCTTGACTGGGAGGATGCCAGATCTTGGTTCTCCCTTGACTGGCTCCTCTGCTGGTGAGGACAGTTCTGTAGGTATAGCTCCAGTCCCTTCTGGGCTTGGTCTGGACCCGACTGCTTTATCTTGGGTGGAATATTTTCAAGGCTTACAAGCCTTTCTTCAGGTGTAGTCCTCCGCTTCCACCATTTCTGTCTGTTGGACCCTTATCTGGTGGCTGCTCCCTCTTCTAGTCCTATCCTTAAGTGTGTGACTCGCCTCTGCTCCTTGCAGGTATTCCCAAAATGAATCCGGATGGCTCTGATGGCTAGGTTGATCCTGATTCCCTGGAAGATGGGGAAATTGCTCCAGGACTGGAACCATATTGAAACATGTTCCAGTTCTTTCATAGAGATGAACTGCCGGGCCTGATTTCCCAGATCCCTGGTTCAGATGCTATGTCAGAGCCGAGGAAGAATCTCATTTTGGGTTCCTTTCATAAAGCCTCTTGTTTTTTCCAGGTGATGGGTGCCATTCAGGAATTGATTGATCTAAAATGGGATACCCCAGAGGCAATTTTAAAGGAGGTCAGACATTGGAAGGCCTGAACCCCTGGATCAGGCTGTGAGAGAGCGTTGCTTTTTTCCAAAGTAGATGCTCTGGTATGTGCCGTATCAAAGCGGACGACTATCCCCATGGATGGAGGAGCGGCCTTGAAAGATGTACATGATAGAAGGGTTGAGGCTATCTTAAGCAAGCCTTCGAGGCAGTGGTGAAAAATTTACAGATTGCCTCCTGTTGTGCCCTCGCACTCTCAGGAGGTTGATGAGTCTGGAGGGAATTCCAGAGTGGTTATGGAGCCTGCTGCAACCTTTGTAGCAGATGCAGGCTATGATTTGGTCTGGACTTCGGCCAGAGGAGTGGCTTCTGTGAAAGCAGCCAGGTGTCAACTCTGGATGCGAAATTGGTCAGCAAACACAGCATCCAAAGCCAGTCTTACCAAGATGCCCTTTAAAGGCTTGCTCTTGTTTGGGAGCGATTTGGAGAAACTGGCCAGTAAGTGGGGTGAGTCTCTGGTGCCTCGGTTGCCGAAGGATAGGAAACAGTTACAACACCCATTTGGTATGAGGGGTCATTTCCAGGGCTCCAGGCATTTTTGTCCCTACAAAGGGATGACTTTTCAGCTGACTCGGCCTTTCGTTCCCAGCAGCCCAAGAGAAGAGCAGGCTTGGGTGGTGGACCGTCCTGAGCTTCCCAATGAAGGTTTGCCGACCCACCTTCCAAAACAGGAACTAGGGGGATGTGTCTTTTATCTGAGGTGGGTCAAGATCACATGAGACCAATGGGTCCTGGAGGTGATATGCATTATTTTGCAGTATTCCTCGGGATGTGTTCATCATGTCCCCATGCTACTCTCCGCAGAAGAAGCAGGCAATGGGGTTCACTCTTCAAGTTTCCTCAGAATGAGGGCTGTGGTTCCGGTGCCCACATCACAAGAAAGTATGGGGCGATATTCCATTTGTTTTGTTATGCCCAAGAAGGAGGGCTCCTTTCGACCCATCTTGGATCTCAAGAGGGTCAACCGTCATTTGAAGGTGACTCATTTTCAAATGTAAACCTTACGCTCTGTGATAAAAGCGGTACAGTCAGTGAAATTTCTGACCTCCTTGGTTCTGTCAGAGGCTTACCTTCATATTTCCATCCAATTGGAATACCAACGCTTTCTATGCTTTGTGGTTTTGGGGCATCATTATCAGTTTCGGATACTGCCTTTTGGCACTGCTCCCAGAACATTTTCCAAGATTATGGTGGTGGTAGCGGTGGCCTTGTGAAAAGAAGGAATCCTGGTGCATCCTTATTTGTATGACTGGCTGATTTGAGCTAAGTCGCAGGAAGAGAACCGCCTGGTGATATACAAGGTGATTTCCTTATTGCAGGACCTCCGTCTTGCATCTGTCGTGAGTTGGATGTTGAACCTGACAAAGAGCAATCTTCAACCATCCCAGTCATTGGAATATCTGGCGGTCTGGTTTGACACGGGACAGGACAGTTTTCCTACCAGATGTTTGGAATAAGAGATTGATGTTTCAAGTACACCAGTTGATGAATAACCTATGCCCGATGGAGTAGTCCTTGGTTTGATGGCAGCTACCCTGGAAGTGGAACCGTGAGAAAGGAGCATATGCTGACACTGAACTGAATAATTGACACTGAACTGAATATGAAACAACATATATCTTTCAAAATAAGAGAAGGTTACAACAAACTTATGACTCTAAGGAGATTAAAACCCATGCTAACAACAAACAACTTCCTATTGGTGCTACAAGCATTAATCTTTGCAAGCACTGACTAAATGCCCTACTCATGGGTTTACCATACACAACAATTAGACCACTCCAGATACTGCAAAACACAGCGGCAAGAATTCTGACTGGAAAAAAATAGAAGGGACCATATCACTGACACCCTAATTGAACTATACTGGCTACCCATTGAACAGAGAATACAATACAAATCATTATGTACCATACATAAATTAATCCATGTCGAAAAAACAGAATGGCTAAACACTGCACTGAAAGTACACATACCCAACAGGAACCTGAGATCCGCAAACAAGGCATTACTAACTATTCCCTCCGTTAAAACAGCAAGGCTATGTGGAAAATGTATAATGTGTGCGACCACTATTGAGGGACATTGTTGGACTGACATGAACACGGGTTATACAGTTAAGCGTAGACATTTGACTGATTGCACCACTGATAATGTGGTGTATGCGATCGTATGCAACTGTTCCAAGGTGTATATAGGACGGACCAGTAGGGCCATCCAGATCAGATTGATGGAGCATAAATCGCGGATTAATAACAAAGTTATGTCGGCCCCGTTGGTGAGTCACTGTGTTGACCATGGACAAACCTTTGAGGATTTACAATGGACTGTCATTGAGAGAGTAATGAGCAATTCATCGTTGGTTGATATGAGATCCCTGTTGAATTATAGGGAGCAATTCTGGATTTACAAGTTAGTCTGAAACACCTTTTGGATTGAATGACCAAATTGATTGGCTTTCATTGATTTAAAGGAAAGTTTAAATTTCATTTAACGACATGTAGTTAATCATGTGACGGGACCCCTTTAAATGGGGGACGCCAAACAGAGGATGGTAGGTTCGCCATGTTAAGAGAGAACAACGGGCAGCGCGGTTTGCGAGTCTTTTAAAAGATTGAAGAAAAGTATGAGTGGAGTGTTGTAACGGCTAAGTGGCTTCCCACTGACGAAGAAGCAATTCGAAACTGGGCCTTGTTGGGGCATTCGTCGCCAATAGTCTTGTGAAATTCCTTGGGATTGAAACATCAAAGTTAAGTTACAATCTGAACATTGTGGTGAACTGTGATCCTCTGGTATGCTTTTCATACATCTATACAATGAGTTTTAAGTAAAAACAAACAAAAAAGGAAGAAAAAAATTTTTGTTGAAGAAAATAAAAAGGACTATAGGGTGGATGGTGGTGCTCATGATTAAAAAAATGTTTTAAGGTACACCTGGATGGTGCCCTATAAATTTTATGAAGCATCACTTATACTCTTTAAAAATTATTTAAAAGTTTATTTTAAAAACATTTTCAACATTGCTTAGGTGTGAAAAGCATTTTTTCCTAAAACAAAGTTGTGTAGTTTTGAAGGAATACGGTTGGGAAAATAATGACTTGAAAAATATCAGTAATATTTAGATTTAATGAGTTTAATGGTGTGGGTTTATGTGATGTGTCAAACCATTTTGTAACATTTCTAATTGTCTTGAAGAAGACAATTGTTCTCTTATAATTGCAGCGTTGACTGTTGAAAATTTTGGACCTTTTTTTCAACTTTTATTCCCCTGTTTACCATCGCAGTCTCTTGCTCCTGAATTCCCAATATTTTCTCCTGGAGATTGTAATTAAGGGAATCCATTTTCTTCTCAAGCTGTTTTAAAGAGAGCCCATAACCTGCTACTAGGTCCCAAATAGACTCAAGAGTCACCGCCTCTGGCCTTGTGGCATCAGCGCCGACTCACCCGAAGCACCCATCGATTCCATTTTGTCTCCGGCCCTGGAAACCAACTCCTCCACATTTGCCAAGGGTTCCTCCGATGTAACGGGCACCTCTCTCCAAACACCGAGATCCAACTCTGCTGGTCCCGACCTTTCCTCTCCTCGTGCTCCTCCAGACTGTGCCCCCTCCACCTCAGACGCATCATCGGATTGCGAGTGAGATGCTCTCTTGCTGTGATCACGTTGTGCCGGGGGCGGACGGAGGTCAGGACTGAGGGACGCCTCCTCCAGCGATGCACCCCGCTCTCCTGTAGCGATGCTCACAATGGATTCCTCTGTTCCCTCCAAAGCCTCCACTTGAGACAGGAATCGCACGATATCCAGCTGACCAGGTCCGGGTAAGGACTCTTGAGGGAAAATCCTCACCTTTCCCTTCCTCTTCGAAGGCATGTTAAATAAGGAAAATTGTATTTTTTGAGAAAGCTTAGAGACAGCTGATGATCCACAGCCTCTCTATGCCGCCATCTTGCCCCTTCAAGGTTACTCAATTCTACAGTCACAGGAGAGAACCATGGTCCCTGGGAATAGACGCTTTCATACAGGTCTGTCTGGAAGACAGATTGCTATATGCCTTTCCTCCGTGGCCCTTGCTGGGCAGGATAATTCGCAAGATCAAAGGTCACAAGGGGCTAATACTCCTGGTGGTGCCGGACTGGCCCAGGTGTCCGTGGTAAGCGAATTTTCAATGACTCCTGGTAGAGGCCTCCCTTCTTTTTCCGCCGTACATGGATCTGCTACTACAGGTCCCAGTTCTTCACAAGGATCTGACTCAATTCTGTACTGTGACGTCAGCTTGCTCCATCTCCATCTGCTGGCAGGGGACCTTAAACCACTGGTCCTGAATCCATCTGTCTACACTAAGGAAAACAAAATTATCAGGTAATTTTTCCATTTACATTTTACGTTTTGTCATCTTTCCTTTTCAGTACCATTATCTCATTTCACTGAGAAAGTAGTGGCAGAATTTTATGAGGGCAATTGTCAATAACCATTTACTCCCAATTTACCATAGTAAAATGGCCTGTTTGAAAATTACCCTTCTCTTCCCCCCCCCTAAAAGTATGGATAGGCACATATGTTATTAGCTGGGTTGAAAAAAAGCATTCTCTGGAGTATATTTCTTTATTTTTATTCCGCTTTTCAAGCACTTCAAAGCAGATTACATTCAGGTACTATAGGTATTTGTCCCCAGTGGGCTCACAATCTAAGTTTATACCTTGAGGCAATGGAGGGTGACGTGACTTGCCCAAGGTCCCAAGGAGCAGCAGTGGGATTTGAACCTTGTTTAGAGCTCACTGTGCTAACCACTAGTCTACTCCTCCACTCACGCAGGCTGGGACAGAAAACAGCACATGTACTTGGGAGTTTCAAGTGCAAATCACAGGAGTTCATTTAGCAAACCTTCTGGCCATTAGCTAGTTTTCAAACCATGCAGAATACTTGAAAATTGCCTCCAGTGTGACTATTTACTGAGCAATAACATGCTCAAATTAATTCAGTCTGCATAATACTGTGAAACTGTATTTGTTTGACAGCTTAATAAATCTGTCTAGGATTTCAATGACCATAGGCATTTGAAGCCTAATAAAGCACTGTCCCAAAATATTTTATAGTAACATTTTTTATATTTCTTAGCTTACAGATAGGTGAATTCAAAACCAGTGGGTTATGCACCTCTACCAGCAGATGGAGACGGAGCAAAGCTGACATCACAGTATATAAACCCCCGCAGTGACATCAGCCTGTCAGTATTCTCCATCTCCAGCAGATGGTGGATGTGCGCATGGTCTATAATAACCAGAATGTACTCCACTGGTGGACTAATGCACAGTCACCCATAAGCAATACCGCCACCTTAAAGCGAACCTGTAAACATCCCAGATTGACCTAATCGTGACTGGATGTAAGCACACAGATACATATACAAGAAATCATCTAGGACATCACTGAAAAGACAATAAAGAAGAGTTTTGGCACCTGTACACATGGTTTGTGCCATTTGAAACTGGGAAAGAATGAGGAGTCTTCATATTCCTGCATCTTGGCCAGTATACCTTCATGAACAGATCTGAGGATGGAAACAAACTTCTCTGGACAGCCAAGTTTCTGAAGGGTTTTCAACAGTGATTGTACTGAAGGCCTTTGTCAATTCTGTAAAGACCATGCTCAAGGTACTTCTGAATCTGCCTGATCAAGATTGCCATGTCTTTTGTCCCTCAGCCAGATCTAAATCTATATTGTGATTTAGGAAAATACTATCCTCAACTTATTCCATCATTCTATTAAGAGGTACTCTTGCCAGCACTTTCACAACATTAGTGGAAAAATCCCATGGTGGTAATTACAGCTTGTTTTGTCTCCCTTCCTCTTATACATATGGATGGTTAATTAATGAGCACAGACATTGTGATCGAACCCGCAATTTGCACCTCTCATAGCTCAGGTAATCTTTGCAATCATGTATGTCCTTTTGTATGACTGATGTAGTCCAGAAGATGCCATTGCTTGGAGTGCATCTAGATAACTTTGAACATTTTTAGCTGCTGGAGCATGGGATTATTAATAGCAAGTTTGTGTTCAGTGTATTTGGAAAAAAAGAGACTATTTGAATTGTCCTTCCCAGTGCAATGGTACCCCAGCAAGTCGGTTCTAAGAGATTGCATCTCATCCAATTCTGGCAATGAAATCACCCAGGATTATAATTTTGAGATGACTTCCTTTTTGGCTGTGTCCAGTTTCTCATAGAAGGCATCCTTAACATCAGTGTGAGTTATGATAGGGGTGTAGTTGCTAATGATAGTGAAATGCCTATACTTGAAGATGGTTATGCGGATGTAGGTTCCTTTTGGAAATGTATGCATACATACCAGAGATGTATGAATAGCAAAACCTACTATTAAGAAGGTTTATAAAAAGATATCTTATTTTATATAGATTTATAAATAAATTGGTAATTTGATTTTTATGCTGAAATAACCATGTAGTCCTGCATTTGGAATGCAGAAACCCTGGGGATCAATATGTGATGGGTTATGGAAAGTGGTACTGGTGAACAAACAGGAGGGAGATCTGGGAGTGATAAATTCAAAGCTACAAAGTAGTAAATGGACTTGAATAATATGTTGCATAGGGAGAGGTATGAACAGCAGAATAGTGGGAATGGTTCTGTGTAAATCATTTGTTTTAGGCGTGATTCCTCCCTTCTTCCACCCGCTCGGCCCGAGCCGAGACCGTGCGAGGCCTGCGCAGCCAGCGCCGAGACCAGCCGAGGTAAGGCCTTGTTCGCACACCTACCTCAGCCGCTCACCACGCCGACAGCGAGACTCCGCCCGCCTCAGACCCGACGCCAATCTTCAGCCCTTCCGGGCTAGCAGCCAATCGTAGACGTCCGAGGGGCAGCCAATAGAGAGGGAGCAAGGAGACCTTTAAATTCACTCCACATCCAGGCGCCGTGCATCGAAGGAGCGTGACAAAGGGGCCGGCCCCTTTGTGTGCCCCTTAGTGCAGCACCGCAGTGCCAGCCTTCCTCCGTCTGTCCACACACCTGCCCCTTAACCTCTCCCCCAGCCCCCCTCTGAAATTTTATAGGCACCCACCACACCCAAATTTACATTCAATCGAACTACGCATCCAGCACACGCCCTACAGACTCCGCATATGAAAATGCACCCAGCCGCCTGTATCCCCATCCTTCAACACTTTACCCCTATAACTGGGAAACCTATTAGGCAAGCTCGACAACGCACACTAATAACCCTGATGCCTATCTTAACTGCACTGATCACCCAACTCTTAGGGCTTACCTTATTCACCCTCAGTGTTTTCAATGCTCAATCTCTCACAAAAACATCCCTATTACTCAATGACTACCTCCTGGAGGCCAAACCTGACATATGCGCCATAACTGAGACATGGCTAAAACCCACAGACACCGCAATAATAAATCAACTTCCTACGCAGGACTACATCTTTTCCCTCCCCAAACAAAAAAAAAGAGGGGGGGGGGGCATCTTACTAGCAACAAAAAATGGCCTTGGCTTTAAACAACACTCGGTCATATCAGAACCCAAACTGGAAATCGGCTTCTTCTCCTCAGATCAACTTCAAATCCTCTTAGTCTATGCCCCCCCAGGGCTCCTGGAAACTGACACCTCCCTGATCATTGAATTAATTACTACCACTATCAACTTGGACGCGCCAGCAATCATTCTGGGAGACTTCAACTTGCATGTCGATGATCTGATTCTCTCACACAGCTGCGAATCCCTCCTCATGGCCCTATCTGCCTTAGGTTTTAATCAGATAGTCAAAAAACCCACTCATAAAGCAGGCCATACACTCGATCTAATATTCGCCAACTCAGGCATCAAGCATCCCTCTCCCCCCGAAGTGCAAGAAGATTCCCTGGTCAGATCATTCTCTTATCACTACCAATTTCTCCACAAATAAAACCAGCTTGGCTCACGAACCTCAATCCTCCTTCCAATATAGAAAAACCTGCTCCACGGAAGACCTCAGCACGCAACTAATCCCACAACTCACCAACATAGATCTCACCAACCCTAATACAGCTCTCCTGTCATGGAACAAAATTACGGAAACCATAGCTAACAAGCTCTGCCCTATTACAACAAAAAAACCTAACACAAATGCGCAAAAAAGACAACCCTGGTTTACTGATGAGCTAAGAAAACTGAAGCATACCTTAAGAAAGAAAGAGAGTAAATGGCGTAAAGCCCCCTCCACGAGCACCCTTGGCGCCTACAAACAGGCACTCCACCAGTACAAAACCGCTACTTCTAGGTCCAAAAAGGACTTCTTTGCAAATAAGATCCATGATCTAGTCTTCGACGCCAAAGCACTATTCTCCTTTGTTTCTAACCTTACAAAACCCACCACACCAGCTATCCCTTTTACTCAAGCACAATCTAAAGCCGAAGAACTGGCCCAGTATTTCCATGACAAAATCAGCAAGCTCGTAACGCAGCTACCCAACACCTCCTCGCCTCACTTGACCTCCTCACTATGCGCAAACAACAAAGCCGCACATCTTGATCATTTCGAATTCGCATCAGCCAAAGAGATCCAATCTATCTTGAACAAAATGAGACCCTCCTCGCACCCTGCTGACCATATTCCCACCAAATCTCTCCTGTCCATCACAGAAGTTATATCACAAAAGCTAGCAGACATCATTAATTGCTCTTTATCTCAAGGCTTTTACCCAGATGACCTCAAGATGGCAGCCATTAAACCGCTTCTAAAGAAGCCAAACGCGGATCCCAATGACTTGAACAACTTCAGACCGATCGCCAATCTACCATTCATAGCTAAGATAATGGAAAAACTAGTCAACTCGCAAATTTCAGACTACCTTGAAGACAACAAACTCCTCTTCCCATCACAATACGGGTTTCGCAAAGCGTCCAGTACCGAATCCCTCCTGGTATCACTAACGGACCACCTGATTCTGGGTCTTCACAAAGGCCATTCATTCCTACTGATCCTGTTGGACCTTTCAGCCGCCTTCGACACGGTCAACCACGCCAGCCTCATAAAACAACTCTCATCCATTGGAATTGCAGGTACTGCCCTAGCCTGGTTCAAAACTTTCCTTAACAATAGAGATTACAAAGTGAAAATACACAATAAAGAATCCTCCCGTTTCAATGCCCCCATAGGAGTTCCACAGGGATCCTCCTTATCACCTACAATATATACTTACGCCCACTGTGCCACCTTCTAACGGATCTCAATCTCAAACACCTTATCTATGCAGACGATGTTCAGGTAGTGATTCCACTTAAAGAATCACTAGTCAAAACACTCGAATACTGGGAATCTTGCCAATCAAAAATTAATGACCTTCTCTCCAGCCTGAATCTCAGCCTAAACACCTCCAAAACCGAACTAATACTCATTACTCCTGAAAACAACAATCACCCCACTTACACATCAAACATCCCCCTATCTTCTCAAGTCAGAGACCTAGGAGCCATAATTGACAACAATTTGAACCTGAAAGCTTTTATAAACCGCACCACCAAGGACTGCTTTTATAAACTGCAAGTGTTGAAAAGAATTAAACCTCTCTTCTACCTTCAAGACTTCAGAACCATACTTCAAGCAATAATCTTCGCAAAATTAGATTATTGCAATGCCATACTTCTGGGCCTTCCATCTTCATACACCAAACCTCTACAGATGGTACAAAACACAGCGGCAAGAATCCTCACAAACTCCAAAAGAAGAGACCACATTTCACCCATCTTAAAAGAGCTTCATTGGCTCCCCATCCACGCCAGAATCATCTACAAGTCCATCACAATCATTTACAAGTCAATCCATCACCTTACATCCCTGGACCTTCAATATCCGCTCAGCCTTCATATCTCTCAAAGACCAATCAGAGAAGTCCACCGAGGATCCCTCCAGGTACCGAACACAAAATCCACCCGGCACACAACGGCAAGAGATCGGGCATTCTTGACAGCCGGACCCTCACTTTGGAACCCCATCCCCATGAATCTGCGCCTAGAACCTTGCCTACCAACTTTCCGTAAAAGATTGAAGACCTGGCTTTTCAAACAAGCCTTCCCGGACAACTCATAACTACTTCCATTTCCTTTAACAATGTTTCCATCTGGTACTGTAAATAATGTAAATAATTATTAGGTTATTTATCTTAACCCCATACAGTTCTTTCCTACTCCTCACTGTTCCTTTATTCTCTTTCTCCCAGTTATTCTACCCTTGGTTTGTTGTAACTGCTTCCCCCTTGCACTAGTTCTAGTTCTACTGTTCGATGCACCCCTTGTTTCTATGTAAACCGGCATGATGTGACCTGTTCATGAATGCCGGTATATAAAAAATCTAAATAAATAAAAATAAAATATGTTTTACACAAGTTAGGTGTAAAACATTGATAAAACAGGCTAAGAGAGAATAATGAAGAAGTTGGCCATAGAGGCAAAAACCCATAATAAAAAAAGTTTATGCGAAGCAGAAAACCTGCGAGGGAGTTGATTGAACTGTAGGATGACCGAGGGTTAAAGGAGCTCTTAGGGAAGATAAGGCCATTGCAGAAAGACTAGATAAATTCTTTGCTTCTGTGTTTACTAATGAGGATGTTGGGGAGATACCGGTTCCAGAGATGGTTTCTTAAGGGTGATGATTCGGATGAACTAAACCAAATCACGGTGAACCTGGAAGATGTGGTAGGCCAGAATGACAAACTAAAAAGTAGCAAATCACCTGAACTGGATGGTATACACCCAGGGGTTCTTTCAGAACCCAAAAATGAAATTTCATATCTATTAGCAAAAAATTGTAACCTATCATTAAAATCATCCATTGTACCTGAAGACTGGAGGGTGAGAAATGTAACTCCAATATTTAGAAAGAGCTGGAGAGGTGATCCGGGAAACTATAGACAGGTGAGCCTGACTTCAGTGCTGGGAAAATAGTGGAAACAATTCTAAAGATCAAAATCATAGAGCATATAGAAAAACATGGTTTAATGGAACACAGCATGGATTTACCCAAAGGAAGTCTTGCCTCACATATCTGCTACATTTTTTGAAGGGATTAATAGAAACTGGTAAATGTAGTGTATTTGGATATTCAGATGACATTTGACAGTCCTGGATGAGAGGCTTCTAAGAAAATTATAAAGTCATGAGATAGGAGGTGATGTCCTTTTGTGGATTGCAAACTGGTTAAAAGATAGGAAACAAGAGTGGGATTAAATGGTCAATTTTCACAGTGGAAAAAGGTAAATAGTGGCCACAGTTATTTGTACTTGGACCGGTGCTTTTCAATATATTTATAAATGATCTGGAAAGGGGTACGTTGAGTGAGGTAATCAAATTTGCAGATGACACAAAATTATTCAGAATAGTTAAATCACAAGAGGATTGTGATAAATTCCAGGAGAACCTTGTGAGACTGGAAAATTGGGCATCCAAATGGAAGATAAAATTTAATGTGGACAAGTGCACGGTGATGCATATAGGGAAAAATAACCCATGTTATAGTTTTATGTTAGGTATGCCGGCCGCGGATGGCCGCATCCGGCCCCCCTTACCTCTTCCGCGGGCGTTGGGAGTTCAGCAGGGAGACGGCCCCGCTGTATGCCGACAGCCTCGGGCTTTCATGCAGCCGCTAATGAAGCTGCCTTCCACGGCAGTCCCTGACTCCTTCTTCATGGCTCGATGCCGCAGACAGCCCTTCTGGGTCGGGCCCTCTCTAGGCACGCGGTCACGCCTCCTGGCCACTCTTAGAGGGCCAAGTACCAATTAGAGTAGGCCAGCCTCTGAGATGACGTCAGGACCCTGGGAGTATATATTGGATCCTCCTCTTCAGGTTCTTTGACTTGGCAATGAGTCTGCTCGCTTCGGTGAGGTCTTCTGTGCTTCGTGGATCCTGTTCCTGCCTTCCGAGTTCCTTCCAGCCTTCCAAGTCCTGCTCCTGCTCTGGTTCCCATCCTCCAGTTCTTTTGGACGGATCTTCTGGCTTCTGACCTCGGACTGGCTTCGGTGACTCTTCTGGCTTCTGACCTCGGATTGGCTATCGGCGACTCTGGTTTTGGACTCTGGACTGGCTATCGGCGATTCTCTGGCTTCCGACTGAACCTCGACTATTCCATCATCTTCACAAGGGCCCACCTAGGTCCAGCCGGCCCCACGCACCCAAAGGCTCAACCCACAGGGAACGGGGTTGGTATTGGTGAAGCTCCAGCCGGCTCTTGCTTCAGTTCAGCCTCACCTCCTGATGATAGGGACCTGTGGGGGTTCGCCCTCGCAGGTAGCACCAACTCCCCCCCAGGCAAGGGGTCCACACTCTCCTCTGTTACAGAACATTATATGATGTTAGGTTCAATATCTAGCACCCAGGAAAAGATCTAGGCATCCTAGTGGATAATATATTGAAATTGTCAGCTTGGTGTGCTGCAGCAGTCAAAAAAGCAAACAGAATGTTAGGAATTATTAGGAAGGGAATGGTGAATAAAATGGAAAATGTCATAAAGCTACTATCATGGGGAGACAGCACCTTGAGTACTGTGTACAGTTCTGATCGCTGCATCTCAAAAAAGATTTAGTTGCACTGGAGAAGGTACAGAGAAGGGCGACCAAAATTTTTAAAAGGATGGAGGAAAGGCTGTTCACCTTGAAGAAGTTATCTGAGGGGGAATATAATAGAGGTCTATAAAATCATCAGAGGTCTAGAATGGATAAATGTAAATCAGTTATTTAAACTTACAGATAATAAAAGGACTAGGGGTCACTCTATAAAGTTATCAAGAGGCACATTTAAAACAAATTGGAGAAAATTATTTTTCACTCCACGTACATTTAAGATCTGGAATTTGTTGCCAGAGGATGTGGTTAGGGCAGTTAGTGTAGCTGGGTTTAAAAATGGTATGGAGAAGTTCCTGGAGAATTCCATTGACTACTATTAATCAAGTTGACTTAGGGAATAGCCACTGGCATCAGTAGCATGGGATCTACTTAGTGTTTGGGTGCTTGCCAGGTTCTTATCTACAGAGTTAAGGCTAGAAACTGATTTAAGGAAATTCAGAAAATACCTCAAAACCTGGCTCTTCGAGAAAGCTATTTGGAAGATCAAAAAGAGGGTCATTAATATCTAGAGTCTTGAAACATTGTCTTGTTTTATATTTGTGAATCCTACTTGTAAACTGCGGTACCCAGCCTGTCAGTTGTATAATGTAAATTTTATATACTGTTTTTATTATTTGTTTTGTGTTTGGTATTGTTAACCGTTGTGATGTACCCTCAAACAACGGTATATAAAACCAATTAAATAAATACATAAATAAACTTATAACCTGGATTGGCCACTGTTGGAAACAGGATGCTGGGTTTGATAAATCCCTTGGTCTGACCCAGTATGGCAATTTTTTATGTTCTTATGAGGAGGGAAGAAAAAAGTGTGCTATTAGAGAGACAATAAGAGAACTGTATGAAACAAATGAAACCAGTATTTTTCGGGTGAAAGGATATTCTAGAACAAGAGGTCATAATATAAGGCTACAGAGTGTGTGTTTGTATTGTATTGCAGTGCTTTCTGATATTCATATGCCATAGACAAAATACAATAAAGGCTTATTTGTAACTTGCACAATTAAGTATGATGTATAAGAATGCAGGATAAGATCAGACAGAAGTGGATTTTTGTTTTTCCTGCTTATAAATCAAGATAAATAGAGTTGAAAATCCCATACACTGCCCCTGTTTTTGTATGAAACACTTGCATAAATCTCTACAACCCTAATTTCCATTCATTAGCTTAGTTTTTGCACCAGAAATATGTTATATTCTAGCTTGAGTCCTTATTAAGCAATCTCTAAAATGCTAATGGTAGAGCAACTGAATAGAAGTACTGCACAGCATGAACACTTTTAAGACAACAAAAGAGTATGGGTAGATCTGATGGACTGTTCTATCTGTGCTAACAGATTTTACCTCATGTTTTTTAATGAATACCATTGATCTGCATCTCTTCTGTCTTCAGACCTGTGTCATTTAGAAAGGCTGAGTTGCTATTTCCTCTGAACTCTCAATTTAGTTATCTCTCTATCTCTGAATCTAATATCTGCCCCTTCACCTCACACAGTGAAGACTGGGATTATTTTTTCTTTTAAATTATCTCGATTAAGCTGTAGCTTGTGAAGTATCTTGATAAGTACTTAAACCTTGGGTCACTGGCTTGTGGCATAGTGATAAAGAGCAAAACAGCATTTCCAAAGTAACAACATTTTATTCAGTAGTTTCACTGCTCTGATATACTGTGACACAATATAATACAATAAATAGCAATTAGTGATTTCATACCCCTAAAGGACAATATTCAAACTATGTCTATTGGTGTAAACTCCACAGGTACCTTTTACCTGTGTATGGGATTAGCTTTGATTATTCCCCATCAAAAAATGCCCTCTTGATTTCTCTGTAATTTTTCCATTGGGAAGAACACATGTATAGAAGTACATTTTAAGAGCTGTGCGCGTTTGCCAGCGCGCGCACATGGACACGGCAATTTTAAAACATGCGCATGTGTTTTGAAATAGGCTATTCACGCGTACGTGTGCGCACAATTTCATATTGACCTGCACAAATGCCACCTTGCTCTTGTAAGTGTGGGGGGGGGGGGGGGGGGGATTTTACAAGTCATGCATGCCAACGCTAGAACCCATTTTCACAGTTCTTACCCAGTTAACCAGTCGGCCTTCCTAACTCTCTCTTTTACTTTGCCTACATTTACCCTGTTAAGTCAGAACTCCTAAACCTCGCAAAGTAACTTTTTTTTTTTAAATTTTATGACTTATACGCCGACCGTAGCAGAAGTTACACTGTAGGGGACCCCGACGCATGCTTCTGTGCATAAATAGATACATGCTGAAATCATATCCCACTCAGACCAGGCCCCGCCCTTTTTGGCAAAAATTATTTTTGTATGCGTACCCACGCAGGTTTTAAAATCTGTGCAGCGCACACTGTGTCGAGATGAACATATTTCCTGCTTCAGTTGTGGGTATGGCTTTTAAAATCAACCAGATAGTTTTGATTATACAAAACTATATACTTTGTTTTGTAGCCTACCCTTTCCCCGTTCTCAGGATTAGCTCTGCAGTATTAGGATAAATGTGGGCATGCATGCCTACAAGTAAGCAATATTCAAAAAAGACCATTTCTGAGGCTAAAACACTATTTTACCTGTGGAAATGCCTTTGATTATTTCCCTTCTAGCATATTATGGAAAGAAGTTACCATAAGTGTTTTCATTCTAAGGGAATAACTAGAATATTCTGCTACTCGTTTTCAAGATACTTAATTCAACTACTAATAAAATGCGTTATATTTATATAATCTATGCCTTAACTGCTAAGATATTTTTGTATTTTAGTAAATCATTTTCTTTACTTTTGAATTAGGGAAATTGTATTAAAACACCATCTGCTTGTGCATCATTATACCATACCTTCAATGTTTGGCTAAAGTAAGCTAAATAAACTCATATAAATAAAACTAGATAATAGAGATTATTATAAAATTCATGACTATGTTATGGATTTTTGGTTATTTTGGCAGACATCAAAACTTTTTTCAGTACTGCAACTTGAATGACTACAGATAATCGTTATTTGGTTCTTATTTGCCTCAGTACTTAGGCGAGGCTATATGCCAACACAATGTATTTTCATCAAAAAGGAAAACACTCCACAAAACACGGATTCACTTTTGTTGAAAAAGACGGATTTCTGCTCTTCAGAAGTATTTGTTCAAAATATTTTGCAAGTGCTACTATCACAGTGCATTATTCAGTAAAGATTGTTTTAATAAGCATAGAATAGATAAAAGCTAATATTTGATTTTAAAAGTTCCCTCCACAGCCTCAAGGCAGTAAACATTGTGTTGATTCAGGAGTAAGGTTGCTACGCCATGTTAATGATTTTTTTCTCTTACTCATTTAAGAACATAAGAATTGCAATATTGGGACAGACCAAAGGTCTATCAAGCTCAGTACCCTATTTCCAACAATGGCTAATCCAGGTCACAAGTACCTGGCAAGATCCCAAACAGCAAATAGATCCCATGCTGCTTTCATGTAGTGATAAGTAGTGGCTCTTCTCCGAGGACAAGCAGGATGGTAGCCCTCGCACATGACATCAGATGGAGCCCGGCACGGAAAACATGTCACAGTTTCTAGAAACTTTGACTGGCACACTGAGCATGCCCAACATGCCACTGTCTACGCGGAATCCTTCTTCAGTCTCTTCTTTTCCGCGGAGCAGTCATCTCACGTTTGTGGAGCTCATGCTCTTTTTTTTTTTTGGGGGGGGGGGGAAGCTTTTCCTCGCTGGGTCCCTCTCTGTTCCTCTGAGGTTTTTTTCTTTAGTTGGCGGTGCAGTAAGTTTTATTTTACCTTCTATGCGGTCAATTCCCAGCTGTGCTGTCTTCCGGCATCCGCTCATTGTCGACTGCACGCCAGCCTTCTTTTTTTAATGGCGGCGTCAAGTTTTCGTCGGTGCCCCAGTGCCCTCGGACTGTGTCCCTCACGGATCTGCATGCACTGAGTATCCTTTCCCTGAGGGTATTGCACGAAATCAGAGGATATCATTTTTGCATCCAAATGACCCCCAAGGACTGGCGTGCCCGGAGAAGCAGTTCTGATCCAAAAAGTCGAAACAGTCGACACCAGCATCAGGAGCATGGACGCCGAAAGGATGTGGGGAGCCAAGACACCGATTCTTGTGTCCACCCCTATGCCAGGGCCCTCGATGGAGAGGGTTACCAGGGATCAAGCGTCATTGGTTTCCTCTTGCTTGAGGACGAGGTTCATCTCCTTTGCCCTTGACATCAGGGAAAGACTGGGCCAAGCAACGTGGGAAGTCCTGGAAGCATCGCCACTGGTCCCTGTCCTTGCATGTTACCGGGCTCAGGTTGGCACCTGTGTCTGCTTCGGTGCCCCTGAAGTGACCCCGCGGCAAGAGATATCACTCTCCATTGAGGCCGGGGGTTCACCAGCAATTTCAGTGCTGGGTACCGGTGCCCCTCAGGGCTCTGAGGGAAATCTGATTACACTGCCTCATCCTCAAGCTGTCCTGTCTTTGACAGCTTTTGAGGAGGAGCTTGAGTGAAGGGTGAAGTTGGCAGTTGGTCAAATCCTACAGGGCATTGAGCTGCCGGCCCCTCATGTGCCTTCCCCATGCCAGATCCTGCACCATCGATGTTGGCACCACTCCTGGAGTGTCTTGACGTTCTCCTTTGTGTCCTCCCGATGCAGTCAATGCCCCAGCAGACACTGGTGCCTCCTCCTCCTGATGCCTTCCCTATTGTGGAATCTTCTGAGGAGGAGGGGCCATTGAGGCTTTCAGTGCTACGGCTAGCATTGCCCAGTCTGCTTCCAGGCCCTTCGGGGCTCTCAATGCCATCAGTGCCGTTGGGCTTTGGAAGGCCTCCCCCATTGGTGTTTCTTATGAGCCGAGGGGAGATGATACCTCCGAATCTTCCTCTGATGTCTCTGAGGACCTTTCCTCGAATCCGTCTCCTCCAGAGCAGCGCCGCCAGTCTCCATCCAAGGACTTGTCTTTTGCTGGGTTTGTGCAGGCTGTGGCTGAGGCCATTCCATTCTAGCTTTTGACAGAGGAGGACACCAAACATAAGATGCTAGAAGTTCTCTAGTTTGTGGATACTCTGAAGGAGGTGGTGGCAGTTCCCATTTACATGATCTTCAGGGAGTTGCTCATTTAGAATTTGGAACACCCCATCTCCGTGTCTCCGGTCAACAAGAAGGCCGATGCGCTCTACCTGGTCCAGCGGGCTATGGAGTTTGAGAAGTGTCAGCTCCCACACAAGTTGGTCATGGTGGAGTCAGCTCTTAAGAGTGCTAAGCAGTCTCGCACCCATGCCGCCGCGTCCCCCCCCCCCCCCCCAGGGCGGGAGCATAGGGCGCTGGATGCATTAGGAAGGTGTTTCAGGATTGCCTCCTACCAGCAGTATATGACACAGTATTCTCAAAATCTCTGGAAGCAAGTCCAGGAACTGTCCAAGCACCTGCCCCAGCAGCAGCAGCAGGATGCCTTTGCGGCGGTTGTCCAGCAAGGTCTGGAATGCTGCAAGCATGAGGTGCATTCCACCTATGACATGTTTGAGATGCCGGCGAGGGGGGCAGCCGCGGGAATTGGTGCCCACAGAATGGCCTGGCTTAGGGCCTCAGACCTCTGCCCCAAAGTGCAGGAGAGGCTCACAGACCTACCCTGTACTGGCGAAAACCTCTTCGGTGATAAAGTAAGAGATGCTGTGGCTGAGTTAAAGGATTATCATGAGACCCTGCAGCACCTCTCGGCCAGTGCGTCAGACCCGCCATCCTCAGCCAGGATGTCCTCGCATCAGGGCCCGAGAAGGCAGTTTTACCACTATAGGAAAACTATCCTCCCATTCTTCGCACCCAAGCCCAGTGGGTCTGTTGCACCTATTTTGAAAGCGGGCATACGTGCTTAAGTCTGCTTTCAAAATTATCACACTGATTTTACCCATATATACTTAACACCTGCTATTTGCTGTGATTAAATTTCTGTGTATTATCTTGAATTTTCAAAAGTATTCATGTAAGTCCGAACCACTCCCAAACTTCATCCCCAGAAATGTTTCCACTCTCCCAGTAAACCTGCATACACATCAGGTGGCATAAAAATGTGAGGCACCTTTTATCACACTGCAGTAGATTTAAAAAAAATAGTTGTAATGTAATTTTAAATAGTTTTCATAAAATGCTGATGTACAGAAAGTTTAGAAATTTAAGAAATCACTAACATATAACAAGAAAGGATACAGAATTTGTTACAGGAATCACTAGTGAAAATAGGACAAAGTTTGTACTGTTTTGAAAGGAAAGCAAAAGACAAGTAGACTTATGGGCGTGATTCAGTAAACATTTTTCCTTTAGACACAGAATGGGAGAAAAGACTTGGTAAATCAGGCTATAAGTATGGGTAATGTTTCAAAATATTGCGATTATATATATTGTGCTGGAGCCTCTGCTGTTTGAATGGTTCTCTGTGGTCCCATAGTTGGCAGTGAACTGAAAAGTTAGAGCCCTAACAATTCATTTTTCTTTTTATTTTTTTTAATCCTGAAACCAGGCAACTTCACACCAGCTGGTGAAATCCTGATCTTGCAATTTGCAAAGTTTCCTGAAGTTTTGCCTCCCTGTTTGCCATGCACAAGAGTTGGGAAGATCCTGACAAACTGATGAGGACAATCAATTGGTCTCAGTCTCTAGAGGAAACTTCAGACCAGTCTCTGCTCCCAGACCACTTTTTTGAGGCATACTTGTATCTTCACTGCTAACATATCTACAAACTGAAAGTTTCATATGAATATATTCCTTCTGTCTTTTCAAAGAACTTGCTTATCATAGAATAATTTTATCACCTTCAATGACATTTTTAGAAAGACCAGGAAATTCTAAATGTATAAATTATGGCAAAGGAGAAAAAAAGGAAATATCCATGAGGAAATATCTAGATCTGTGCAGCAGTATGTCACACATATATTTCATTTATGAGCAAAGAAATCAGTGACATTCAGAACTACAGAGAAATAACATTCAGTAATTCAAGGGATCCCCACACCTTCTCCCAGGGAATATTGTACTAGATAACATATTTCAATTTCTCTGTCCTTTCCAGTCTCTCAGCCTTTCTTTGCATGATTTTCTTTAATTACAGCAATGTACAGTGCCAACTGCATTTAGCTGCTAGAAATTCTTAGTGTTCTGCATCTTAAGAGTTTCATTACCAAGTGATGGATTCCATTTCACTCCATACAGCCACAGTAGGTTCTTGTGGGCAAGACCTCTGGGGTGTGCTTAATATCTTTAGCAAACAAATGAAGCTGCACAAATCTGTAACCAGTATTTTTAGAGATTTCAAATGGGAAATTAGTAACAGTGTGAATATTTAGCTCATTGGCTCTTTGGCTCATCAAGCCTCGCTGGATCCACGTTGATCGCTGCATCGGGGGTAGGCCTGCGCGATCGGCGCCAAGCCCCGTCGGGGGAAGGTCAGTGAATTTAACCCCCACCCGGACGGACTCAGCCCCGATCGCGCAACCGCACCGGCTCAGGCTGATCTGAGAAACCTAAAAGCAAAATAAAAAAAAAGAGAAACCGCGCCGAGGCCCGCCCACCACCCAGCGGCCACCAATCAGAGCCAGCCCCGCTGGGATTTAAACAGGGCTCTGTGGGCGCCATTCCTCCTCTTTGGCTCATCAAGCCTCGCTGGATCCACGTTGATTGCTGCATCGGGGGTAGGCCTGCGCGATCGGCGCCAAGCCCCGTCGGGGGAAGGTCAGTGAATTTAACCCCCACCCGGACGGACTCAGCCCCGATCGCGCAACCGCACCGGCTCAGGCTGATCTGAGAAACCTAAAAGCAAAATAAAAAAAAAAGAGAAACCGCGCCGAGGCCCGCCCACCACCCAGCGGCCACCAATCAGAGCCAGCCCCGCTGGGATTTAAACAGGGCTCTGCGGGCGCCATTCCTCCTCTTTGGCTCATCAAGCCTCGCTGGATCCACGTTGATCGCTGCATCGGGGGTAGGCCTGCACGATCGGCGCCAAGCCCCGTCGGGGGAAGGTCAGTGAATTTAACCCCCACCCGGACGGACTCAGCCCCGATCGCGCAACCGCACCGGCTCAGGCTGATCTGAGAAAACTAAAAACAAAATAAAAAAAAAAAGAGAAAGCGCGCCGAGGCCCGCCCACCACCCAGCGGCCACCAATCAGAGCCAGCCCCGCTGGGATTTAAACAGGGCTCTGCGGGCGCCATTCCTCCTCTTTGGCTCATCAAGCCTCGCTGGATCCACGTTGATCGCTGCATCGGGGGTAGGCCTGCGCGATCGGCGCCAAGCCCCGTCGGGGGAAGGTCAGTGAATTTAACCCTCACCCGGACGGACTCAGCCCCGATCGCGCAACTGCACCGGCTCAGGCTGATCTGAGAAACCTAAAAGCAAAATAAAAAAAAAGAGAAACCGCGCCGAGGCCCGCCCACCACCCAGCGGCCACCAATCAGAGCCAGCCCCGCTGGGATTTAAACAGGGCTCTGCTAGGCGCCGCGCGACGAAGGAGCACGACAAAGGGGCATGCCCCTTTGTCTCGCCCCTTCGTCGCAGCCCCGAGTCTACATCTTGTTCTTTGGTCCGATTCTACAATTACATACCATCTTTGTCTGCCCACCGTCCAGCTCATACAACATAACATCAGCACCAACAAATCAAAGCACAAACATCACTTAATAACGGCTTTAATCTTCAAGCACCAGCTACTTCCAAAAGATCTGACAAACTAAACCACATACAGACAGTGGCACCCGAGACTCCAAGCCTCAGATCTGCACAATCCAAACCAAATGCACAACGATAGCTCGCGGAATTTACCAGACTTGCCAGCAGACTCCTCAGAGGAACTTTAAACATCTCATTACTCGTCCACCCAATACCACCAGGTCTGCTTCCGCTTAACATTCGCCCATCACTCTCCGGACTGCACTCGCCCATCATTCTCCGGACTGCTCTCGCCCATCACTCTCCGGACTGCACTCGCCCATCACTCTCCGGACTGCACTCGCCCATCACTCTCCGGACTGCACTCGCCCATCACTCTCAGGACTGCACTCGCCCATCATTCTCAGGACTGCACTCGCCCATCATTCTCCAGACTGCACTCGCCCAACATACGTCCTTCATACATACAGCACTCTTCTAACATTAACCATCCAACACTCTTCAAACCACATTCGTCCAGCACTCTTCAGACAGCATTCACTTAGCACTCCTTTCCGACCATAAAGATTCCTACAGTCCTCCACTTCAGCCACTTACATCCCAACATGCACCCCCTCTCAATTCCCATCATCCTCAATCCCAAATGGAGAACACCAAAGCCCCCTTCCCCCCCACATCACAATCGTCAACAGAGGCTCAGGCCCATTTTGCTGACACCAGCCACTCAATTCCTTGGACTAACTCTATTCTCACTCACATTGATTAATGCGCAATCGATCGCTAAGAAAAGTCATATATTCAACGACTACCTATCCGATACAAAACCTGACATCTGTGCTATCACAGAAACCTGGTTAAAACCTTCCGACATAGCGCTAATCAATCAACTACCCATACAGGATTACGATGTTCTCTCTATTCCCAGACCCAAAAAAAGAGGAGGTGGACTTCTCCTCGCAGCCAAAACAACACTGGGTCTGACTTTGCAGACTTCCAATAACATATCAAAGATTGAATTTGCCCTATTCAACTCAAAACATCTGACGATTGGCCTAATCTATGCTCCCCCCGGAATACTGGAAGCTGACCCATCCCCCATCATAGAACTTACAGCAAAACACCTAAATTCCAGTAAACCTACCATCCTCATGGGAGATTTTAATCTGCACGTAGATATTCAACCTCATGCTACCAACTGTAAAACTCTTCTCTCCTCTCTCAACAATATGGGTTTCAGACAAATAGTGACTGAACCAACACACAAAGCAGGCCATACACTGGACCTTATCTTCATAAATGAAGGTATCACAACCCACACCACTCCAACTTGCACTCCAATACCTTGGTCAGACCATAGAATTATATCATCGGTTTTAAAAATTAAAGATCTTCCACCACAATCCATACTACCAATAACTATATCACTTAGGAAACAGTGCTCTGGAGACCAACTCAGTGAACACTTGGCCAAGGAACTTGAGCACCTTGACCTATCCGACATAAACTCAGCAACTTCATCATGGACCAACATCACTAAAAAGGTTGCAGATCAAATTTGCCCCATGACAATTAAATCTATAAATCCAAATAAAGACAACAGGAGACCCTGGTTCACACCGGAGCTAAAAAATCATAAACACGAACTGAGATGCAAGGAACAAAATTGGCGAAAAAACCCATCTTCAACCACCCTCCTCACTTACAAATCATGCCTTAACTCTTACAGAAACAACATCAACACAACAAAGAGACTATTCTTCTCCAAAAAAATCCACCACCTCATTTTTGATTCAAGAGCTCTTTTCTCCTATGTATCAACCCTCACAAAACCCCCGGCACCCATCATTCCAGACGATCAAGCACTCAATAAAGCAAACGAATTGGCAGATTTCTTCGACAACAAAATCACCTCACTCCTAGCCCCCCTCAAGGGACCATCTACACATCCAAAACACGTAATCAACCTAACCCCTCAATCTTCAAGTTCACCCGCTCAACAAACACCACTCTCAACCACTCAACAACCACCACTCCCAACAGATCAACAACCATCACACCCAAATGTCAATCAACACAACACTTCACTAACAGTGCTCAACACTTTTGAGCTCACATCCACTCTAGAAATAGAGAACATTCTTAAGAAGATAAAACCATCCTCCCATCCATCAGACCATATTCCATCCAACAAACTGAGTCTTATCACCAACACCATAGCCAAACCTTTAGCAGACATTATTAACTGCTCTTTCAACCAAGGACATGTCCCGAACCAACTCAAGTTAGCCATGCTCAAGCCGCTCCTCAAAAAACCCAACTTACCCACCTCAGACCCAGCTAACTTTAGACCCATAGCAAACCTCCCTTTGATTGCCAAAGTTATGGAGAAAGTTGTTAACAAACAACTTACAGAATATCTTGACGAAAACAATATCCTCATCTCAAACCAATTTGGCTTTCGTAAGACTATGAATACCGAATCATTATTAACATCATTATCAGACACTATCATTTTCAACCTAGAAAAGGGCCAACCTTGCCTCCTCGCTCTCCTGGATCTCTCATCAGCGTTTGATACTGTTAACCACTCATGCCTCTTGCAACGCCTAATAGACATCGGTATTACAGGAGTAGCTTTTAACTGGTTCAAATCATTTTTGGAGAACAGATCATACAAGGTCAAGATAAATAACAAAGAGTCCCACACCATCGAATCCAAAAGGGGGGTAACCACAAGGATCATCCCTCTCCCCGACCCTTTTCAATATTTATCTGCTCCCACTCTGTCAACTTCTTACTAACCTTAAGCTAAGACATTACCTATACGCGGATGATATTCAAATCCTCATCCCTATAGAAGATTCCCTACACAAAGCCATATCTTTCTGGAATAAATGTCTGTTAGCTTTCAACAATCTACTCACCAGCATCAACTTGGTTCTAAACAAAAACAAAACTGAAATCCTCATCATAGCACCGGAAAACTATATCCCCTCCCCACTTTCTACCACTAACCAACATCCGGACACCGCAGGGCTCTCCACCACGCAACAAGTTAGAGACCTGGGAGTCATCTTAGACAGCAAACTCTGCCTCAACAAATTTGTCAACAACACAACAAAAGAATGTTTCTTTAAACTTCAAACATTAAAGAAACTCAAACCTCTCCTCCTTTACAGAGACTTCCGCATGGTCTTACAAGCCATCATACTCCCAAAGCTGGATTACTGTAACTCCCTCCTCCTAGGCCTACCAGCATGCACCATCAAACCACTTCAGATGGTCCTGAACGCCTCTGCAAGAATTCTATCAAATGCCAAAAAAAGAGATCATATCACCCCAATTCTCCACCATCTCCACTGGCTTCCGATTAAATACAGGATCCAGTTCAAATCTTTAATGATGATACATAAGGCCTTACACAACATCGCACCTCTCAACCTAACATTTCAAATTCAATTACACACATCCGTGAAACCAACCAGAAGCGCCTATCAAAACAGACTAATCACACAACCGGCGAAATCCATTTTGAGGAAACGTGCATTATCCACAGCTGGCCCATCACTTTGGAACTCGCTCCCTCCAGACCTTCGTTTGGAAACATGCCACTCTACATTTAAAAAGAAACTTAAGACTTGGCTGTTCAAACAAGCTTTCCCCTAGAGCCAAGAACACGAAGAAAAGTCTTTTCAAGCCCACAACGATTTATTCAGATCTATTATTTTATTCCTTTCAATCAGAAATTTACACATGCTGACTTCATACATACTACATACATTTACTCATATTGACTTCATATTTTTCCATGTTATTCATT